>NW_010124309.1:0-9714 GCF_000699245.1 Pterocles gutturalis
GCCTTATCTGCAATGTATTTGAAGAAGGCTGAGGGTAGATGTCCCCACAGAGATGGTAGAGGAACGGTCTGTAGGATACTCTTTAGTACCACCTGTATTCATCACATGATAAACACGCAACATTGCAGCCCGTAAATCCTCCTCACTTGAACAGCAGGGTTAGGGACATCTTATGAGACTTATACCAAATGGCAAAGCAAGCCCCTTCTCCCATTTGTAAGAGCCCGTACCTCCATGGCTGGGCACTGCCATGCTGTTGGCCAGCTGATAGAGACGTTGCTGCTGCTGCTCTTCAAACGTGCCGTGTTCGTTCAGTGCTGACATCATGCGTCTATAGTGCTCCTCTGGGGTCATCTGAGTCACCGAGTCCTCAAGCAGAGGCGTGTGGGAGTTTTCTGAAGAGCAGAAAGATTTGATCTTTTTTCCAAAGAGAAATACAGTGGAAAATCCAATAAGTATAGGGATAATGCAAAAAAAGAAAAAAAAAAAAAGAGAAAGGGGAGTACAGGGATATTAGCACAATGTCCCACAACTCCGTAGCGTACCCACTGAACCTGATGTACCTAGCTGCCAAATGCAGCTGTCCTTGTGCTCCAAGATGTACCATTATATGTGGGTCAAGACACACCTACGAGTTGCTAAACCTCCAAACATGAGCACACTTAAATACAGAAAAGTCTACAGCTTCAATTGCCACAGCACCCAAAACACTCATGAACAACTTTTTTTCCCCCCCAAAGCAACAAGTGTTGCATTATAATAACACCAAATTACCAGCAAGCTCTCTACTCCCAAGCTGGCAAAGAGGACAGGCAGGATGAAAGAGTTCACCGAGTTCTCACCCTTTCATCTCAGGGGATGCGAGTTCTTTTTTCCAACTGATACCTGATCAGACACACACCTCCTTCCCCCACCTTTCTGACCACCCACAGGGACACAATAACGGGAGATGCTCCAGCACCCAGTGTAGGTGATGCTGACAACTGCACAACAGCGACGACAGTGCACCTGCCCAGCTCTTGTAGACAAGTCACAAAAGCAGGTTGTTTCAGATTTGTATATATGGCCAAGCACCCTGAGGCCAGTAAGATTACACCCGACATGCCTACCTTTCCATCTTCTTCCCGGAATGAGTGCGCAGCCCAGGAGGGAGGCGCTTTGATGAAGACCCTGCCTGCTCCCTGGGCAGCAGAGATCCCAGCCTAACAATCAGGGAGATCAAACCACAGAGCCTTGGTGTTTACTGTAAGCAGAATTCAGAGTAATTACCGTTCTCAGCCTTGGCGGTGGCTGCTCTAACACTATTTTATCTTGGATCTTCCCCATAGGCAAAACCTTTTCATTACTCCGAGAGGAACTCCCAGTAACAATCTAAACAGGCAGAAGGGCAGGGAGGGGGTGGGAAGGGCTCCCCCCACGCCGCAGTCGCAAGACCACCGCTGCGTTCAGTGAATGACAAGACCACCCTACCGTGTGCCCCAGATTCCGGCTCCTTCATCCACCTCATTTCACAGACAGAGTCCCTCAGGACTCGTGGCAGGTGACTCTGCCGCCAGACTGGCTCCACATCCGAGGTGGTGGCTCTGAGCCTGGGCCACTGCCTTCACACCAGCACCACAGTGAATGTGCAGGCGCTGGACACCTTGCTGGGGAAAGAGCCGTGGGTGTCTCTCAGGTGAGAGGAAGATCCCTAAGCTAGCTATCAGAAAAGACAGCCTGTGGCAAACAAATGCAGCCCAAAAGACAGAGTACCTGTGAAATGTGGCCCTTCCACAGCAGCTTAGGAACTGGCTCACTTCTGCCTTGGCCAGAGTAAGAGACCGATAGTGGCAAGTGCTGTCTGCCACCAAACTCATTACACAACCAAGCATACTGGGGCTCACGTTTTAGGGATGCAACCCCCACATGTCATAATGAAACCACCTCCTGAGCAGCTAATCATAGTAATAATAATGGTAATACTAAAGAGTCTGAGCTGCACAAAGTTGCAATAAAAAAGGGTTGCATCACCGGCTCCCAAGGCACTCTTCCTCTGCAAAAAGGAAATGACTACAGTCCCCTCCGACTCAGGTCAGCCACCCAGCTCAGCAAGGATGCTCTGTCAGCACAGCAATTTGTGGGTGTCTTTGCAACCACTGGTCTCTACGCCAGTGACACGTATTGGCATCTCAGGGACCACAGGCTTCCTGTGTAACTGCAGGTTCGTGGCCTGCTTCAAGCCAGCTAGTGCCAGGAGCGGGGACCCACCCTGTCCTGTGTGCAGCACAGAGAAACCAGACCCGGGAGCAGGAGGCTGCACAAGATGACAGTCATGCCACGCCTGCTCCCTCCACTCCCCACCTCCGGTACACAAACCTGCAATACACCCGTGGAAGGAGCAGGGGGGTGTGGGGCAGAATTCCCTTCCATGTCCCCTTCCTGCCACTCACTCCATGGGCCAGATTCTCACCTCCTCCTCCTCCGCTCTCTTGCTGCTCCTGCCACCTCCCCCAGGAACGCAGAAGTGCACCAACTGTTTCAGTTCCCTTCTGATGCTCTTAACCAAAGGTCTACAGAGCAAAGTCACATGCCACAGACCTGATTTAGAAAAAGACTGATTTTTTTTTTTTTTCCCACAGATGTGTCATTAGAGGGAAAAAAGGGAGGGGGAGGGGATTTAATAACACTTAATTACCATAAACTCTATCGGATCAGCCACAGAGCAGATTTCAGGTGCAAGGAGGGGAGGGAGAATGGGGGTGGCAAGGGGAGGCTGAGAGGAAGGAGGAGTCCAGGGAAAGGCTGGATTTCCACATTTAAAACTTGGAAGATTTCACATGACTCAGCCAGTGATAATTCCAGCTTTGCTGCAGCTTTGCTGTCTGCTTTTGTCATTACCAGGGGGTAATGTGGGAGACTGATCTTGCCAAATCTCTTCCAGCTGCCAGGTGTGAAATGGACTCCAGCATGGTCACTGGGAAGCCACAGCCAAGGAAGGCATCTGTTGGGCTTTCACGCTCTCGAGCGTGCCTCCCTGTTCGGCCAAGCCAAGGGGAGCCCACCTCTCCCACCAGCTACCAACACTGCAGGGCCCCAACGGCAGCAGCCACAGGGAATTCAGGGACGCAGTTTTCTGCAGAGCCCGTGCCCACTCCCACCATACTCAGCAGAAGGGGTTTGGGGGACAGTGAAGCTGTTAGCAAAAATGGGGCCAAACATTGTTTCTTCATTTAGCCTAATTGGGCAGCTGCCAAACCAATCAACATATTAATATCCACCCCCCCCCAAAAAAAAAAAAGAGGAAAAAATTGATACAGGCTGGATCTGAATGGCTCAGCTGTAGCCCAGCTCTAGTCCTGGTCTACTTCATTAACCAAAGATGCAATAAGATTTTCTCTTGTTTTAAATGATCTACAATAGCAAAGAAAAGAGAATGGCAGAAGGAGCAGCATATGAGCTCATCAGCCCACCCCAGGGGGCAAGCACATTGTTCCCTACGTGTGTTTTCCAGCACTGAGTCCAGCCTAGTTTCAAATCTTCCCAAATGATGAGGCTTCTACCAGATTTATTTTTCAGCAGTTCAAATAGGAACCAAAATACTCTTACTGATTTTTCTCTTTTTGCAATTGTTCCATTTTATTTCATGTCTCAAGGTACCGGAGAAGCAGATCTCCAGACACACTGTTGCTGCAGGAGTGAGGGTTTTAGTTGGGGAATTGTCTCCCAGGGAGAAAGCTTCCTCCGTGACCTGCCAGCACAGCCCTCGCTCCAAGCCTCTGATATGCTCGCATTTCCATATTAGACGCGAGAACGTTCTGCTCTGTTTGACAGCAGAGCTGGCGCGGCCCTGTTTCCACTGAGATAGGGCTCTCTTTTGATCTCTGGTGTGCACACTGCGAGCTTTGGGGAGGGGGGAAGGGAAGGTTACTGCTTCCCCGCTGGAAGGGTTTCCAGCCCTACAGGTGTTTTTTCACTCAGTCAGAGAGCGGGAGTGATTTACTCGGCTGCCTCTGTTCTCCCTGCCTCGTCAGGCGCAGCCACAGCAGCACGAGATGTGCCGTGGGCACGGGGTCACTTCTCCCCTTCAAAAGGCTGTTTCAGAGACAATGCAGCTGTGCCCCGAGCAAGAGCCACATCCAGGGCCAGCGTGCGATGGAGAGGGGAGAGTCCCCACCTCGAGCTGTACAGCACCGCAGGAGAGCGCAGAGACCAGCCAGGCACACCACCAGGCTGGAGAAAAAGGAAGGAAGGGTGCATCCAGGGAGACGCTGCAGACCTGGTCCTACCAGAGGACACCATGGGGCTGCATGGGCTGCAAAACCCCAGTCGGTTCTTGCTTCCCTTCCCACTCCTAAAATCACAAACTGCACTCGCAGCATCTGGGCCCCAGCCAAGCTCGGGGGTCTAGCACAATCTCACACTTCACAGCAGTGGTTCCCAAATTCCAGGTTAACTAGCCACCAGGATCCATCCTGTTGGAAAATGGCTTGTCCCACAACGTGGATCCTTCCATTTCAAAACCAGCTCCTTAGGATAGAGCTGGCAACACAGGGATTGCTTCCCTCCCTGCCCTCCATGGTATCCATGCCACCGGAATGCTGCCGGACTGCCAGCAGGATGGGAAGTCTCCTGGGAGTTCTCACCTGCAAGGTGCTCTCACTCTTTGCAGCTTAAGACACAGAAACGCTGGCTATGGCCCCTCCTTTGGCCCGTTTTCATAGCAGGGGGTGGGCAGATAAAGACCCCAAAAATACAGAAGTCTCTGCCCCTGTTCAGCCCCTCACTATTCTGATGGCATTCTAGCATCATGCCTGCCACAGTGTTGGAGAGGATGGGGGTTCCCTATGACCTAACAGAATAAAAACCAGGTAACTGGGGAGATTAGTAAAGGGCCAGCTCAGAATTTCCATCCTGTCTCTTTCAAAGGGCAGGGAAGGCTTTCTGAGAAAAAAGTGGGAGTGGAAAACAAAGTTTGCATTTATTCAGGGCTTCCTAGGAACCCCTCTGGTAGTGAGCTGGGGGAATCCCTGAGTTGTTCAGAGTTAAGGAGCAGGATTTAGACCCTGAGTGCGCACTGCAAAGCCAAGCGCTGCTCATCTGCCTCACACCGCACTCAACCCACTCAAGTGAAAAAAAACGGTGGGAAGGCCAGAGGAAAGAAACGGTATGGGATCATTCGACCCTGCTGCTCCCATGGCAAACATCAATGTGTGCAAGTTCAGCCATTTTATTAGGGTGAATCCAAACGCAATAGTTTGGTTTCACATGGCTTGACTGAAGTTTAGCCCACTCTCAGCCAGGCCCCATAGGTTGCTGTTACCTGCACTCAGTTCCTAAGCGTGCACTGGCTTGGAATGACAAGGGATACAGACTCACCAGATACAGCAAAGGTGACAGCAGGTGTGTCGAGTGTGTTACAGGAATCTCACGCCCCTATATAACAAATGCCTTTCAGAATCTATAAAAGCATCCTCCTGGAACTTACCTGCACGTCTACTAGAAACATTTCAAGAATAACAGAAATAGGGCAGACAAAAAATCAAGGAAACCCGGTAAGGAGTAGCAGTATGTAGGGTACCTCAACACCTTTCAGAAAAGCCCAGTAAAAAGCTGACACTTTTATTTGTATTAAAGAATTAACAGGCAGGAAAGGGTTGTGTGAAAGAAAAGATTCAGTATATTCTTAGGTAGTGTTAGCAATATTGTATTAAGTGACATTAGCATCCAGCATCCTCTCAGAGTATGCTGCCTTTCAGATCAGGATTTGGAGACAAGGAAGAGACAATATATAGGAACATTATGTGAAATTAGGATGCAGTACAGGTCCCTACAATGTATCTTTATATAGCATAATATAAAGGTATGTAGTTTAAGAAGGCTTCATGACAAACTGCTGCAAAAAGTCCCCTTTGAGACTCCCTGGATTGGTTAGTGAGAATATGCACCTTGAAGACTCTCAGCTGCTGGACTCCAAACCCATGAAACAGGATCTTGCTTCAGACAGCTAGTCTGCTTTTATTTATTTTTTTTTTTTTTAGTGGTCAACGAGTGCAGGTTAAGAACAGTGATTGAGATGGGTATTACTGACAGCTAATTAGTTTGAACTTTAAGTGAAGGGCCTGCAAACCTCATTTATGCAACCTCAAGACAAACTCATTAACTGCAGGCTCCATTACCCACTCCACTTTTCCAGTCGTAAAAAAAGTTTAAAAATTATATTTATAGGAGAGAACCGTAAGACAAATCAGGAGATTAAAAAAAAAAAAAAAAAATCCCTAAAAAGAGAAACCCTCTGCAGATTCCATCTCTATAGGAACAGTGCCATAAATGCATAAGAAAGAACTAGGCAGCCCTATTCTCCCTGCTAGGCTTCTTTTTTTTCCCTTTAAAGGAACAGATGCCAGCATGATAAGCCTGTATCTTTTATATTAAACATGTAATCAAGACATTCTGCCCAAAAAGTAGAAACACCCCTAAAATCCACCTCAAAAGCTGCAGCTTGCTTTTTTAATCATAAAACAATTATACTAATTAAGCAGCAATCCCCTTCTCGCACTGCAAGCTTCCCTCCGATTAGATAAAGAAAGCACAGCGCACTGGCAGCCTCCTTCATGCACCCTCAGCGCCGGATACTTACAGCTCCCACAACACAGCCTCTTGCAGCCCTCCCTTCCCTCCCTCCTTAATTTCAATTAAGTTCCACTCTTAAGAAAGGAGAAGAAAGGGGAAGGGGATGGGGGAGGGAGAAGCAGTACTTACCCTTTGGGGACTCACTTCTGGCTTTCTTGTTTTCTAAAGGACACTCACTGCTGCTGTTGGGAGAACATACTCTTCTCTTGCCTAAAATTTCATCTAGAAGAGAGATGAGAAATCTGAGTATCAGATAAGGTCGTACTTTCCTCTTTGCAGAAGCAATCAGACAGACTTTGGTATTTTGCTCCTCTCTCTCTCTCGCACACAGCCACACACACACGCACACATATATTACAAGCAGAGGGAAAAAAATGAAAGTAAGAAAAATCATCATCTTGAGAGCCTTGATCTGCTTTCCTAATCACGCAGTCCGAAAGCACGTAATGACTATTCACACACTGATCAATGCAACATTTTAAAGCTATAAATTCTGAATCCAGTTGATTTCCTTACTGAGTTTCATCATTTGTTCTGTTGCCTTTTGTCCCCCTGGTGTTTCCACTCCTTTCATGCCCTGATGCAAAGCAACTGGGGGAGAGAAAGGGGAGGAAAAAAACAACACAAAAAAAAAAAGCACAACAGATCTCTGAATCTTCCTACCACAGTATCTCTCTCTCCCTCTCTCTCTCTCTCTCTCAATCTCTCTCCCCCCCCCGCTCCCCCCCTCCTCCTTCAAAACCTCAAGGTCCTTAGCAATCTTCCCCCTCTAGATTGTACGGAAACACTCAAGCCTTTTGCATTACTGCAGCCCTACAAACCAACACAAAATATCTAATATACAATTACAGCGTCCCCGAACAGATTTAAAATCAATATCCTCCCATAATAATGCTGGGGAAACTGAAAGCATGATGTTGCATATGGGCAGGAAGGAAGAGACTGCTTGTCACTGCAAGCATCAAATTCTCATCTATCAAGGGCTTGTTAAAGATGCAGCCTCTTAAAATTAAAAAAAAAAAAAATCTCTCAAACAAGCACCATATTTGAGCGAATATACATTGCATCTGCCTGTGAGCCAACACGCATGCAAAGCTGCTGCAATTTCCCCACAGCGTGTTGGTTGGGAAAGGCTACAAAGCCCCTTGGTGCTATTTATAAGAACAACAAAATTATTTCTGTTCCAGGGAACATTTTAAGCCAAGCAACTGTCCCTCATACTCAGAATCACTCCACACTACTTTGAATTCAGCTAAGCAAGCCCAGGTTCCTGCCTTGGCATTGTATTTATCCAGAGATCCAGAGCACAGGCGCGTGGCTGCCACAGGCTGAGCAGCGCCGAGAGCAGACAGTTAACGTGCCGAGGGCAGAGCCTGCCAGGCAATGCCTTTATCCAAAGAGCGATCCTGGAACTCTGCAAAGTTACAAGTGGCATTTCAAGGTTTTAAAGAGCACAAGCTGGCTCTGATCTTATCTTGCCATGACCCTGTCACCCAGCCTGTTAACAACACTGGCACTCAGAGACAACCGCAGAGCCTTGCAACCATCCAGAACCAACAGCCGAGTGGCTACAACAGAACAGTGGCCACTGGAAAGCAGATGGGAAAGGACAGAGTCAGCCAGTGACAGCACTTGAGTTTCCTCAGCACTTCACATCCCAGGTGTTGAGTCAGCCTTTCAATACAATTTGAATTTGATCACTCCTCCTGCCTCAGTTTACCCTTTCAGCAACTCCTCCAAAGCCACAGCCCGTACCAGCTTGCCAAGCCAGCATCCCAGCTAGGAGGTACCTGGCCACCCAGCGCAAACAGAGTCACAAGCTCCCTCCCCACAGCATCCTTCATTCCTCATGTTGATTTTCCTGGAAATGTTAGCCCGATGCGGCAAACCCTCAGCGCTGGAGGCCAAGATCATATATCCTCCTCAGAAGTGTTCTCATCCGGGATTTGTGGCTTTGAAACAACACAAGTCCCGTTGCTCTGCTCGCCCCTCCCAGCCTGGGTAGGAGGCAGCAACACCCAACAGGGCTTGTTCCTATGTACTTCAGGCAGAAGAGACTCCACGGAGGAACTGGTGACAGAAGCACCAGTTACATGTGACAGCAGTTAGAATATGAGCAGTAAAGATTCCTCAATTTCACAGCTCTGCCAAGGCACCTCATTACCCTCCTATCATCCTCTCTCGCCGTTCCGTTCCCACCCCCGTGCGCCCATCTGCCAGCAGACGTTGGCTCCGACTAGCGCCGTGCCCTGCTATTCCCAGACACGGCAGCACGACAGGTTGCGAGTCCCATCTCACTCCCAACCGGCTGCATTTGTACAGGGCAAGATCAAGATCGCTCAGTGACTCTGAAGCAGCACCAACTCCATCAGATCCATGCCCCACCAGTCTCCAAAACACCCACTTCTCAGCACACATGCGAGTGAGCTGGCAGCGGCGTGAACAGCCCAGGGTGACAGCCTGCCATCAGCAGCATGCCACACGGAAAGGTCCCAGATGTCTTCCTATCGAGATTTGAACTCGGCCCTCCAGAGAGATCCCACATTAGTCTGTTAATCTCTAGGATGATCTGCAGCATTTTCCTTCCAGCCTTTCAGGTTCACACCGTACCAAAGCACCAAATCCCACACACTGAGTCTGTATTTAGGTTGCCCCCCAGCAGTTTTTACAGCAGTCAGATCACAGAATTATTTTTTTTTTTCTTCATTTAAGGCAAAATCCTGGGATGTGTCAGAGACTGCCTCTGTTCCCAGAAGCATGGGGATTAAATCAACATGATATACAGTAAGCAAGGAAAGGGAATAATTATCATCAGTAACAAGTATGGAGGCACAAAGGTCTAACAATCTGCCCAAAATTTACAGACTCAGTAGGAGAGCACAAGTTGAATGGCAATTGTTTGAATTCCAGCCCAGTGTTACACGAAGCCATATCCCCCCTTAGCTTTCTTAGCTGCAAAGCAGGGAAGAGGCAGATCACATCTTCATTAGTAAACTCACTGATTCTGGGGTACCACCTGAACATCAGTGTGTTTGTGTTCCAGCACCAATCCTTTCCTCTTTACAACTTAAACCATACGCACAGCTTTGGCACGCCACTGACACC
>NW_010124309.1:9745-44662 GCF_000699245.1 Pterocles gutturalis
TGCCCTTTTACAGGACCCTGTACTCCAAATTCTTCCCTTTACATCCACATGCCATTCATCCCACTGTTCCTTGCACCCACACACACAGAACCAGGACAGTGGTTGGAGGCACAGGATGGGAGCATCCACAGTCCATCTCCCCCGACTTTGCAGCAGCAAAACCAAACGTTTTACAAATGAGTCGGCAGTGGAGCTTCTGAATGCCGTACCAGCATCACAAAGCCAGGTCCTGCATTGTTACTCACTGACCAGAAAGCCGAAAGACAGCTTTTTGGCTCAGCCCATGCACCTGCAATAGGCAACACTCCACCTTGCACAGAGGATGGAGAGGGATGGTTGGGAGGGACTTTTTTTCTTTTGTTCTCCAAATTCCTGCTTTTGCCTCCTCTTTCTTGCCTTCTACAAAGCACTTCAGTTGAAAGGAAGTCAAATCAGGCCAGGTTTTTTAATATTAAAGCTGAAAATGAAAGACATTATCAGTAGAACTGTAATGTTATGAAGCTCAGCCAGGCAATAATACAAGCAAGCAGTTCTAGAGGAAGCCCCAAGCATACTGATCGCTTACTGCCACCAGTGCCACACAGCCCTGATGACACAGCCACCCGTCACGGGTCTCTCATGCAGGTCCCTGGATCCTGCTTTTACATTCAAAGCTCCTGCTGGCCTGGCAAAGCAGTACAGAAAGTGATCGAGAGAGGTTTCTGGAAACAAAGTCAAGTATTTCCCAAAAAACTAGAAAACAAAGTGGACTTTTTCCCCCCCTCTTTCATGGGAAGAGAAGGTCCAGCACTCACCTGCTGCACTTCTGCAGTCAAACATGAATAGAGACAGGCCAGAAAAGCGGGTCAGCTGGAGCAGGACAGCACTTCTGTCCCCATACACAAGTATCACCCGATGGCTTTGCAACCATGAAGAGAAAGGATGTGGGTATGGTACCATAAAACCAGCTTGTGTAGAAGCCAGGGCAATGCGGGCTTTACCTGATCACAGACCTCTTTGGACGTGAGACACAGACTAGAGGCCACGGGTGGAACCGTCACCTGCAAGTAGCAGTGCTTTGTGCTCCTGCACGGCCTCTAATCCTCAGCCTCCAGCACTCAGCAGAGCTGGGTGACTTCACAGCCATGTTCACCAACCCACCTAAGAACCCCAAGCCTCATTATCAGCTTTGAAAAGAGGACTCGGGAGCCTAAGTCAGCTGGGAAGATTAGAAAACCTATCTCTAGGTTTCCCCAAAGACGGAGGAACTTTATCTCCACTCTCTACAAGGGAATCCGCAGCAGAGAAGATGCACCAAGGACACACCCTGCATCAACACCAGGGTGAGAACGGAGACCCTGTCCCAGTGACTGAGAACACGGTTTCACCTGGAGAAGGGAAATGAACTAATATAAGGTGGTCACAAGAGTTTTGCCCTCACAATATTGCTACATGGGTGGACTACAGAGTGAGCTCCAATTATGGCCGAGGGACTGCACCAAGTTTTTCTGCACTGCGTTATGCTGCAGACACAATGCGAAGAGATCAAGACCTATCTCACGCTCCCTATCCATATCATTGGTTTTGCTCTGAAAGCTTCTTGGACCCAGAAGTCTTGAGTAAACAGAGAACTGAGCCAACTTACATGGGAAATCACCCAGGCTCAGATCGCCAACATCGAACGAGAAGAGTCCTTTTTTCACCTCTTTTCACATTATTTTAAGAGGAGGCAAACATCCTCCCTTGCTCTTAATTCCTCCATCAAACTTAAACCCTGGAAAGGACAATTCCCACTGACCAGTCTGAAATGTCTTGGCAGCATCTCAGTTTATTCAGCTCTCCCCTTTCCTCTGGCACAAACAGGCTGCCACCAGAGGAGTTGCTCTGCTCAGACAACTCTGGTGCTCCAGCCCCACTGCTCAGTCTGTTCCTGTGCCGAATGTGACAGGTTTGCAGGGACCCTGGAGACTGACTTCCCCAGCGATGGACTTGTGCCTTTGTAAGAAGCATCACCAGCTTGCCGAGTCCCAGCAGGCCCGGAGCTGCTCTCAACAAAGGCTGGCGTACGAGGGGCCACGCAGGAGGCTGCACGCAGCAGCGTGGAATCTGGCTGCACATCGGCCCCATCCCTTGCCAGCCGGAATCAATGGAACAAAGGGAGAGTGAAGCACAAGGTCATGGGAATAACGAGCCATAATTTAACTGAGGGCAATGAGAATGGAAAAAAAAAATATTGGGGAAGCTGGGGGAAGGGAAGCAATGGGCTTCTGGGACCTGGGATCCTAGAACAATACAAGTGCATGCCAGCTCATGGGGCAGGGTTAGCTTTAGCAAGGAAGGGGGAAACACCACTAGATCTCTGCACAGGGGCTATCAAAACAGCTGCAAAATAAAGGTAGCATCCTCCTTCCAGCAGGTCAGCTTAATGGCTTTAGGGATCTGTCAGGCAGCAGGCTTCCAACCTTAGCTATTGCACTGCATTATCTCATTTTTTCTTTATGTCTCCACATCTATATCTATTTGTTGGTTGTCATTTCGATTTAGATTTCAACCTCTCCAGGGCAGGAAGCATCCTTTCACCAGCTGCTGTAGCAGTCTTCATAGTACGAACAGCAGAGAAGCTGGGCACTCCTGGCTCAGGACCCTCCCTAGCCTCAACCAAGGTATCTGCAAACGCTCCCTAAGCATCACGCTTCAAGTTCCCTGTGACAAGAGGCTCTTGGAAACAGGAAGAAAAAAGGAAACAAAGGGGAGGAAGGAATGGGACACAGTGCCACTGCTCACTGATTGCAATACATTACGTAGAAAGTAGCACCCCAAAGGTAGGTCTAGCGTCACTAACCCCCTTCCTAAATGTGAGTTAATGTGGGAGCACGCAACAAGACAGTAGTTGAGCAGAAGGATTCCCAGTCTATAACATATCAACCATCCCTTCCTAGGCTTGAGAAGGAGCCTGCATCCCCTTTCTCAGCACTAACCACTGGGCCTTTCCTCCTACCACGCAAACAGTACCCTGCTGCTTCCCACCTCCTTGCGCTCATTCAATTTGCCTGCCTGGATGTAAGCTCCAAAAAGGACTGTCCAATATTTCAGTTCCCAAGGAGTGAAACAGAGGGAGGTGCAAGTCATGCTGGAGCCATCCTCCTGTCTTGTCTGTAATGAGGCTGTTTATTAGAGAACGTGCACCAACATCCTCTTGTCTCCCAGGTTCTTAGGAAATTCATTTTTAAAGCATGCACCAAGCCATGGAAAGGTGGTAAATATTCATAGTATGAAAAACACTCATGGAGAGGATATACCGCACTTAAGAGAGAGATCTGAATTAATTTCATATGCTGCAGAGAGGCTTTTTAGCAATTGCAAACTTGTGAATCCCCACTCTTCCAGAAAAGATTTAAATAATGAGGCTGGGAGGGGGGGCTTGAAGTCCAGACCTTCCAGAGACTCACTTTGTAGCTCTAGAAAGGAGCAGGTTCTAGTGGGTTAAACAGAGAACAGGGAACATTGTCAAATCAGAAGACTAAAGCATGGTTCCAATAAGGATCAGGTTTTCCTTGAGGGACCACAAACCTCTCGAGCAAAGGTTGTTTGGCCTCAATTTATATATCTGCAATAAAAAGCTATGAAAACTGGCATCATTCCTCTGACACAGATACCACCCTCTGTCCTGGGGAATGCCCCACAACACCCAGCCGCGCCAAAAGGTGGGTAAGGCAGTGAGGCAGGAGCAACACTCGCATGTCCATGTGGGCTCCTGGGTGCTCAATCTTCTGCCAGCAACCTGGTATTCCCTCCAACACCCATGACAGCTACTCCACTTCTTCTGGCTGCGCCTTCTACAAGCCTCTCAGCATTTTTTTAGAAAAGCAAACACTGAAGACAGTGATTTCCAACAGAGCTGCTGGTGGTGCTGTACCCTTAGCACCATTTAAATGTCCAATTGCACTCATTCAGCCCCTGAAAAAAACAGCGCTCCTCCAGCCCGTGACAGCTTTGACAGCCAGACTCCTTAATTCCTTTTTCTTATTCCCTTAATCTGTCATCTTTATCAGGCTGGGGAAGTGCCAGGCAGCATGCAGGAGCCCCGGCCCCGATCAATCTCCACATTACAGCTGACAGAATGGTGCTAATAACTTATTGATCTAATGTTTGCCAAGCCCCACCGGGGCTGAAAGGCTGCCATTGATTGGCTTGAGGGAAGGAGCCTCTCAGCTGAGAGCAGAGCGGAAAGCCTTCAAATTGTCTTCTTCGCGAGGAGCTTCAAGATACAGGAAGGGTGGGGAAGGGAGAAAAGGGAGGAGAACAAGGGAACTAAATAGAGGAAGAGAAATGGAAAGGAAGAAGGGTGCATACATGAGGTGGGGATTAAGAACGGAAGAGGAAGGGAGGGAAAAAGGATTTGAGAACCAAAGAAATGCAAGGAAGAGGGAGAAGAGCAGGAAAGCAGAGAAGAGCAAAGGGAAGAAAATGAATTTGGAACAAAAAGATTGTGCAGAGCCGAAAAAATAATGAAATAGGCAGTTGACCCTCTTCTTGCCCACAGCAAATCATTAATAAAATCTTTCCAACCCCCAACCCTCCATCCTAGGACAGCTCCTCCCAAGTCTGTTCACGTCTGATGGAAAGCATGTGGCACTGCTGGCTCCCCTGGCCAGGTCTGAAACCCCAATCTTGCATCTGGGAGGAGGGCATCATTAGGACAGAATCCAGTTTAATTTATGAGTCTGTTCCCCACAGTGCTATACATACAGCTTAAACCTTGAGAATCCCCACCCTTCTCCTTGATTTGCACTGAAGAAGCTAATAACCATAGAAAGTCATCAGACATGCTCAGCAGAGGGAAAGGAGTTGAGGGTCTTTACTGTGCCCCTGGGAGGAAATCTGGGCTTACCTGTATATACAGACACAGCAGGAGAAAAAAAAAAAAAACAACACATGACTTTTCACAAATTATAAGTAACGATTATCAGCCCAGGGCAGGCCAGTTTTGCAGAAGGGTACACGTGCTGGAGCAGCACTGCAAGGCAGGGACTGAGCTGGCAGGGCTTCAAGAAAAGGCAGTGGTGGTCACACACCACCCTGGCAGGTTTGCCTGCCCTGGGGCTCTAAACACACAGTGCTCGCTGTGGTCAGAGCTGCTTTCCTGGTGGACTTCCCTCAAGTCCATCAGCCCAAAAGGCTGGGTCAACATGTGTCGTCTCCCACACACACAGCCCTGCACCCCTTTCTCGTCAGCAGGACTTCCCCCTCACTATCACCAGAGACCTCACAAAGCCGTGAGCCATAGAGCACCCTGCTGATCACTGGAAAGAAACACGGAGCAGAGCAGGAGTTCAGTGCCTGCTGCCGGGACATCTATCACCACACAAAGCTTTCCGGACACACAGCCACGGGGAGCTTGTGGAGGGACGGTGCCACCCCTGCTGTGCAGCAAGAGCAGAAGGCTAGGCTTTGCAGGACTAGATCCACAGCATCGCAGCCTGATGACACAGAGATACACACACGCACGGGTGCAGGAGCAGTGTCAAAACCCTGGCTCTGAACTATAGACGAGATGTGTGGCAGGGTCAGGGGCGGCGACTCACGGCCTCCTCTCCCTGCCCTTCCAGCTGGCAGCAAGCAAGAGTGGACAAGTCAGGTGCCACACCACAATCTGCACTGGATTGCTATATATAACATCAGAGAGATGTCACCGCACCAGTGATTTGTTTGCAGCTCTTTACCAGCTGCCTGTAAGGCACCTGGAAAAGGAGGTGGAGGCAGGCGGGGCGGATGAGGTTATTTTTGGAAGCAGAATAATCTTGCTCTTCCTAGAGCTTCAAGAAAAGGAAGAAAGAGTCAGTGTTTATTTCAGTTTCAGAGCCGCAACATGTACTGGCCATGAGTTTGGTGGCTGATCCAACTGCCAGACAGTGTCATTGTCATTGTCCTGACTATGGTCAGTCTGCCCTGTCCACGCCAGGCAAAGAGCAGGCCAAGCGACTCAAGGGGCATGGTGAGCCCTGTCCAGCTGTGGCACTCCTTTCCTGAAAGTGACGGAGACACACCTTGAAACACATCACTGACCTTCCTGGAGGTGTTTGCAGAGCCATCCTACAAGAACCCTCCTGCCAGGAGCAGGCTTCAAATCCCTGCCAAGAGCAAGGTTTATTGATCTCCAAGAACAGGGCACTAAAGCGCCTCGACTCCTCCTCCTGCAGTGACAAAGCCAAAAATAAACCCTTAACACTCACACCAGCAAAATCCCTTCCACTAACCTACACCACAAGTGCAGTTGCAGGGCACAGCAAAAAGAAGTGCTTCCATGTTGGGCCTTCTCATTTTTCCTTCACCTCCCAAGACCTCTGTTCGTATTACAAAAGGATGTCGGTTACCTCCAATCCCACAAGGCTTCAGAAGAAATAAAAATGAACTTAGAGCACAAAGAAATGAAAGTCCTCCAGATCCAGGCCAAGAGGATGACTGGCACTGGCAGAGCCTAGACCCTCATGTTGTCTAGGTAAACAACTGTCCTTCATGGTAAAACACGGAAACAAATGTGGCTGGGCTTACAACTCCTAGATGCCCATTTGGTGCTGATTTTCTGCTCAATTTAAGGCAGCAATTCAATAAAGGCTTCTCCTTTTTTTGTTGTTGTTGACTTTGCTAAATGAAAACATGTCTGCATCCTAGCTCATTATCACACGGTCAGAAAACAGCCATTCACTGTGATCCTGTCTCTAACCATTAGCTATAACATCCCTCATCCCAACTCTTTTTCACCCCCAATATTAACTCCTCCTTGGCAGACGAAAGCTCTAGGTCTCAGTGCAAAGCCAAATGAAGTTACTGGGAAACGCTCCATGGCAGGCACACAGAGTTCAGGGATGGGCCCAGGGAAAGCAAGACAACTAGTCTGATCAGCTACAGATCCACGTGCGTGAGCTACAAGCGCTGCCTGGTCAATAAAAATTCCAAGACCAATTTTTAAATGTGAATCTGTTTACAGTTCACTCCCAAAATTTCTCTTTCTCCCTTGCTTAGTCAACAGAGCATCAAGTGGGAAGAGGAGACAGAAGCATTACTACAGAAGAACAAATATCCTCGCAGAGAAAAGAGAGATCTCTCTTTCAGGATGGTTTTGAGACATGTAGATGAACAGTGCTTTTCCAGGGCTGCAAAATCACCAAATACACAATGGGCTCCAATGGAGCAGGAGTCCTGAAGTGAAACTCCTCAAGGGACACAGATGTCATATTCTCCCTATCACGTGGGACTTCCACAGGAATCACTGCAGGTTAACCTGCAACCACGCTGGTCACCAAGGACACCACTGCTCAGAGGCCAAGGCTCTCGGGGTTTGTCATTGCCATCCCATTGACCAACAACCCCTAGAAAAGTCCCAAGCTCACTGGGAGCTCTGCACCATTGGAAAGCTGGCCTGCTGCTTCCCACACCACAGCCAAAGCAGCCTCTGATCACTGGGGAAGGGATCTTTAATCCATGCGCAGTCCCAAACAGTATACGCAGAACCACAGCAAATCGCTTGCTGTTTGGAGCGAGACCTGATATTCTGCCATGTCTCCGTTAAGTGCCTTCTCTTGGACAAAATTCAGACATCAAGCCAACTCCCTCTAATCACAAGGGGCAGAAGGAAGAGAGGGAAGATCTACCCACCTTCCTCTAGCACCAGTGAGCCTGATCCCTCCACTTCTATCCATGCAAAAACTGGAAAGTCATGAAACCTGGCGCTGCAGAACAGAGGGTATTTGAGGAGAGAAAGAGGAGAAATTAACAGGATTTTTTACAGGAGAGAAATTACTTAGAGCCTTGGGACCAGGACTCTACTGCTTGTTCGAATCCTAAAGCAGCATGCAAAGCTCCCACACCCAAGGGAGAAGGCACCCAAGGCCTCCTCCATCCGCCTCCACCCCACGCATGCCCTGGCAGACTGCATTAGCCAAACTGGATAGAGGGGATTGGGCTTGTTTACAGACACACTGCTAGCCGCTTAAAGGGGTTCTAAATCCCTGTTTGATGTGCAAACCATCAGCTTTGCTACTGTGCCTTTGTCAAGCAGCCCTGGCTCTGCTCATCCTTGTGCGTGCGTCTCTCTCTCAATTAAGATTAAAAGCGCCTTGTGCCATCATCCTTCTCAAGGTAAGCCCCTCTGTAGTGCCAGTGCTGTACCCTGTCTGCTGCCTCGCCTTTATCTGATCCATTTGGAAACAACTTTTACATTCTCATTAGGCTCATCGCCTTCCCTCCCCTCCCACATGCACGCTCCCCCTGAGGCGTCTGAGCATACTTGCTCTACCTTTGCAGATGTTGTTAAGCCTCTTACTGAATCTCACCAGTGCAGGCTGCCTCTGTGTGTTCCTAGGGAAGCACAGACCCCATTATACATACTCTTCCTTTCTTCCTCCATTTGGCATATTATATCCCCATCGTGACTGCAATTTAATTAGCGCCAAGGAAAGCATTCTCCAGCATTTTCCACTGCAGAACACCACCAGAAGGCAAGGACGCAGCAGAAAATAAAGTCAGCAGGAGAGGAGAGACCATTCACGCCTCCTGGGTAAACCAGCTTGGGAGCTCTGGGCACCATCAAAGCTTATTTTTCCAGGTAGGCTCTACATATGTTCCCCCAGCTGCAGTCCTGCAGACTGTTAGCATTTAGGTGAAGTAGCTCGCCTCTCTTCTCTGCAAATGAAGTATCTCTCTGCCCAAAAGCCAACCTTGCCTCTCAGCAGCTGCATTAGCTAGCTCCAGGTTTTTTTTTTTTTTTTTTTTTAAAAAAGTCCAACATTGGCCAGAGAAGTAGGAGGAGATTAAACCCAGCAGCTGGATATAAACCCAGTGTAGAGAACCCAGAATTCAAAAGAGGAGCTGGATATAATTTTGACCAACGAAGAGCAGAGCTGGCAGAGAGGCAGGTACCCGTTCTTTACACTACCTTCTCTGTCCTCTACAAGCATTTACTGCTCTTTCAATCTGTGTTGGAAACAACAAACACTTGCACACCTGAAATTTGCACAACCAATTGGTGAAGACATTTATCCAGGGGCTACAGAAACCAGTGCTCTGTATTTTGCAAGCACAAGCACCTCCACTCCCAGAGAGAGGCACAGAAATCAGCAGTGGCAGAAGTTTACTATTCTCACAGGTCTGAGGACATGATACTGTTCAGTTGACCCAGATGAGAAGGAATGAACAACAGCATGAGAAGGTGCAGATGGGGCAAATTCTAAGCCAGCATGGTGGATTTCCTCAGCCAGTTAAGAATTCAGAGTTACAAACAGGGCAGCTCTTCCCAAAACCCAGGTCCCCCTGAGACCTCAGGAAATCCAAGTGCATCAGTGGTAATTGCAATAAATCTGTAGGGCCACAGAGCAGGCCCAACACACGCGAGTTTGCTCCATGATTAAGAGATCTCCGTAATACCTTAAGGTTCCCAGTGGGCCCAGAGCAGCGATACAGCTAACATGCATCAAACACATAAGAATATCTCAATCATTACCACGGCCGACGGTGGCTCCGAAGCCAATCGATAGGGCAACTAGATTTTATCAGTACACGCCTCTCAGCCACCTCCTTCTGCTGTCGGTGCAAAAGCCTCAGTTACCCCTGCCAGTGCCGGGTCTCCAGGTGTCTTACTGAGGAGCACTGGCTGGAGCAGATTTTTGCTTTTTTTGTAGATTTTTTTTCTGTTAGTATTCTTTATTTCCTTTAAAGGTCCAGTATCAGGGGACACTTCAAACATGAGCTAAGCTGTCAGCTATCCTTATCTAGATGTCTTGCTTCGGTACACACACTAACAGGGGGAACACCACCCCCAGCCTCAAATCTCTCCTACGCTGACTCTCTAGAAGGAGGCTGTAATCCACATCTATCCCATATTGTCACAGTGGAACAGCAACAGAGGTCTGGCAGAGAAGTTAGGGAGGGCAAGACAGGAAACAGCTCTGTCCTTCAGTCACCATTAACGTCATTTATTCAGCACTGTCCATCTCCAAATGCCTTTTTGAGGCTGAGACTCTCATAACCCAAATACACAGTATTGTTCTCAAAGGCATACGATGCAAACAGCAGACAACTGGGGGCACATTTTTTCTTCAATTATTGTTGTAACAATAAGGTTTAAACAACAGCCAGTCTTTTAGACTAACCCAACACTAACTCTCTTGAAATTATGTATGTAGCAATTATACCATTCTCCCCTTCCACACCTGCCAGCAAAAACAAACAGAACCAAGACATAAACCCAATAACCAGCACCAGCTACAAATCCCAGCACATTTTGTTTCCGTTCCATTCACCTCCATGTCCGGGAGGTGGTGACATAGGTACCAGTTCAGCACACGCTCTGAAGTCAGAGCTGCCAGGTTCTGTGTAGGCTTTGGCAAATGAATCTTCCTTTAATCAAACAAGCATGTAGAGTGAGCTGGCTCCATACAGGACAGAAAAATAGGAGTTAAACTGTCCCTGTGGAGATGTGACAATGCACCCTCTCCCTTTAGACACCTAATCTCCCCACCTACTCCTTTGCTGGTCAACTCTTGTTAGACACACCAAATCTATCATGTCCTGCAAAGCTCTGTCACTCACTTGGTGAATGAGCCCTCTTCTTTTCCATGGCTCAGAATTTCCCCGAGGTCAGAGCCAAGCACTGCTGTCCTCACCGCTACAACATGTGTGCAATGCCTATGTATTGTATTTCTTACTCTTTCTTATGGTTAAGAAGCTAAGCAGAAAAACTCGAACAGAAATTTAAACAAATAAGGACTTCCACATTTAATCTTTTCTACTACTTGACACTAATGGGAATGAGAAATACCCTTTGCATTTCTGGAATGCCATGGATCTCAAAGAATTTCAGCAACGCGGATCAAGCCCTGCAGTTACTCTGGAAAGCAAACAATATTAAAAACCATTTTAACATACAGGATCAGCTGATACACACAGACTCAAGCAAGGGCACACAGAAATACATGTATCTCTGGCCAGTTTGGCTCCTGGAGCTGTATAGGGGAAAAGGCGTTGTGGAGATGGTTAATGAAGAGAATACGGAGATTCAGGTGTAAGAGCAAAGACTGTGAGCTGCCCATGGCTGCTTTAGAGACTTACCACAAATCCCCCAGTTCAGCACAACACACACACAGGACCAAACACTCTACTGCAAAAGCAGTCACATCAGTACAAATTTCACTGCAGGTGGGAGGAACTTTTCTGGGAAGGAGTCAAGCCTCATGCAAAAGGCAAACCAGGTACCTGTCATGTTACTGAATATCCTCCAAAGACATTCCCAAAGTGCTTTAGACAGGGTGTTCCCTTCAGATTTAGGGTAAATTACAGAGTCAATAGAATGACTTACAAGAAAATATGAACAAAATCACAAACATACAGATTTTCAGGAAAGACCTACATTAACGTACACACAGAGCCAACTCTGGAAGGACGAGAACACTCAATATAAAACCTAGCATTACTCCTAGTTTTTCCTCAACTTTTATTTATAATCAAAAGCTGATAGTAGATTCTGCAAACAACACGTAGATCTCTAGTTTATTACCAGTGCCTCACTTGTCTGATGCATATCTACCACCGGAGCACCCCTGCACACAGCTGCCTTGCTGACATCCAGAGAGGCGCGCTGCAGGATCCAAGAGGAGCATTTCTGGTTCTACCGTGGTTAGGCAGAAACAGGTGAACTTCCCAAAAAAGCCAGGTAGCACTACCAAACCAAACAAACATGCTCATAAAGGAGCTGGCAGGCACAGAGGCAGCATGGGGAACCTCTGATTAATGAAATTACAAATCAAACCATGCTCTCTGTAAGGCCTTTCTGCTTCATTTGACACTAACCCTGGGGACATTTCACTTCTTTGCTGGCGCAAGCTCTTTTGCCAGTAGTTTAACACAGACCTCTAGAATTGAGAACAACACGGGGCTGAGATCTTAAAAGGACTTTAACATCACCACAAAATCCCTTCCATATTAATCTTTAGCCAGAATATTAAAAGCCTTCCTATTGCTCACTCCAAACTGTAACACAAACAGCCACAGAAAAAACAGCTGCCGAAAAAACAAACAAGTGAAGGAGTGAAAGAGAGAGGAGGGAAGTCAACAAACCCAAACCAGCAGGACCTGCTCCAGCTGCTTACCTGCTGCTCCCAAGCCAACGTCGATGCTGTTTCTCTTGAATTCACAGCGGCTCTGGGTCTCTGGCATAACGAGCTGATGGCTCTGATGCAGGTTGGAGATGATAGTGGAAAGGTCGTTATCACGGCTGCAACAGAGCAGAAAAGCACCAAGTTCAGGAAATCCTATTTGTCACCACATAATTGATTTTTGTGTGTATGAGCGTACGTATGAGCACGCAAGATTCTTTTGTTTGCTGTGACATAGCTGTGTTTCAAGAAAGGTTCTCCCCCTCCTACCCACCGGGTTCCTAGGTAACCTCTAGCTTTGGGGAGCAGAGACCAAATGCAAAGCACTTCCCAAACAGAACTCTCATTTCCCATAAAGGACTCCGCAGCTGCCAGAGCTCCTGATTTCAGTTTTGCCAGATACAACTTGCGTGGGCCAGAACTTACATCTCAGATGGAAAAACTGAAAGTGTAGGAATTGGCAGATCTATTCCAGAATTAATAGGAAACTTGAATCGAAATAACTGATAGTTTTCTATCAGTTGCCACGCTTCTATTCTTAAAGTTTTTTCCATTCTATCACTGTTGGAACACAAAACTACTTTATTTAATTGAATAATAGTTTTCCTTTTTAGAGAGAAACCCACCATGAACCCAGACATCAGCATTACTCAGAGCTGAGGGTACAGATTTGTTTACAGAACTGATTCTCAACTCTCTAACAGATCCTGAAACAATGCTCTTTTCCGTCTGGGGTAACAGAATGCGCTAGAGCAGTTCAGCATTATTTTGCCTGTTGTCCTTGCATCAGATTGCTGCTAAGTAGGCCAGTTTAGTCTTTCTTTTTTTGTTGTTTTTTTCTTCTATGGAGAGGTAGAACACAAACACAAAAAGCCATTCACTGTAGCAGATACTGCAGCTCAGCTGGCAAATGCTTTTGCTTGCAAACCACTGTCCACTTGCAAAATATTTCAGAATAAATGATATACAAACACTGAAGAGGAAGAACAAGTTAAAATGTATACATGATACTAAACGGAAATGCTGGAATGCCTCCCTTTTGTTTGTTTGCAGTGTATGTTAAATCACCCGTCCTTCTAGCACAAGGTGCTTGCCCCAAGCTAAATGTGGCTATTTTACTTCCTCTCCTCTTTCTAAACAGAAGATGAGAGCCAGAAGAAATAGAGACACTTACAAAAAATTATACATACTAGAAATATTGCCTTCCCTCCCACATCCACAGCTCCCTCCCAACCTCTACTCACATGACAAGCGCACGCAGCCTGTGCTGCTGTGACACACAGCACATGACCACCAACTCCCTGGTGCAGAGGAGAGTGTCCTCACCTGGGACCAGCGGGACAACACGGAGGGTGCATTATCTGCAGAATTACCTAGCAATGATCTTCCTTTAAATATCCCCCCCTCTCATCCCCCCTTACCTCCTCCCCACCTGCTGCACCCCCACCTACAAGCTATCAGCGCTGGCAACAGGAGCGGATCTGCTCAAATGCTCCAGAGAGCCCATCCCTGGTGCAGAAGCAGGGGCTAATCTGTCGTCTAGCTCCCTGCTAATCAGATAAGTTTATGACAGAAAGTCTTTAGACAGAGGTACTTTCAGCGGGCGTCTGGCTCCAGATTTTCACAAGATGTAGCAGACAAAAACAGACTCTCATTTCAGCAGCCGCTGTCAAGTTCCCTGCTGCTCCCCCCGCGCACTTCCCCCGCCCCCAATCTCAGCAATGAGATAGGATGCTGGGATCTCAAAGCCTTTGAGCACCCATTGCATCTTCCTCCGCTAAACCAGTTCAGATTCCTCCTTATGCAAGCAGAAGGCTAATTACTTAAGCAAGCCCACAGGTGAGTGGGAAGCCCATTTCTCCTGTGCCAAGCAGTTTTGGGTCTTATCCTCTTTTAGCTGCCACCTTTAAGATGCATTATGCAAATATTTTGGTGTCTTAAGTCATTTATGGGATTAATGTGAAGTGATTATCAGTTCTTTTTAATCATGCCAATCAATAACTGGATGTCAGGGACAGAGGACAAATGCAGATAAACGCTGCCATCAGCACAATGCTCAGGAAAGGGCGGAGGAGATGAGCCAGAAGTGCAGAGGGAGAAAGGCAGGGAGTAGGAAGAGAAAAATGGGATAATTACATCTTTGCATTTGCAGAGTGTCTTGCATCCCAATTGAGCCCAAAACACCTCTGATACGTAAACACGTTAAGAGAGCTACCAGAAGGAATTGTTTTATCCACCACTAAAATGCAACTACCTCTCTTTCTGGAAAGGAGCACAGCAATTCCTTAACATGGCTTGATTCTCCAAAACACAGGGAGTGCAGGACACCATGATATATCCACTGTGAACTAAAACCAGGAGATATATGTGGAAGGAAACATTACCACACCAGAATGATATTTTTCTTCCCCAACAATTTTTTTTTTCTTTTTTAAGGAGATTTTCTGAGATTTTCCATGGACTTAAAATAATTATGGTATGCAGAAGGTGCGTTAGCAAGTTGTAATTCCACATATGAGCAGATAGCACAGGGCTGATCGGTACACTCTCCAGGCTTTGAATTCAACTCGGTCTACCCACACAATTAGGCAGGATCCCAGGAAAACACGACTTTGCTGGAATACCTCTGCAGAAGGCAAACTGAACACCAAGGTGACACTGAGAGGAAAGGGAAGAAAGACTAGAGATGTGGAAAACAGGCTCAGACAGCTTTTAACACATCAAACTGTCCCCAGGAGTTGTTCCTTTTGCCTTAGTGCACAGGAGGTTTGAAGTAGAGACTTCGTTTTTGCTCGGGGCTTGTTCTACACCCGGCACAACGGGAGGCAGCTCATAGCTGGGGCTCAGTCTTAGTATGAGAAAAGAGAGTGAATGGGAACGAGAGCTTCTTATGCAAAATGAAGATACCTTTCTGCATAGGTGAAGACTTTAAGCATTTTTTAAAACACTGTAGGCCAAGCCAGCCCCAGCAAACACCGCTCCACACAGCTGCAACCAGGCTCCAGTGACTGTGTGCACTCTCGTTATTAAAGGGACACACCTGTGGAAGGCTCTGCTCAGGCCACTTTCTAGCACCATGTTGGATCAACAGAATGAAACAACAACTTTCATTCTGCTGCTGAAAACTCTGCCAACACCACCTTACCCGTGACCGCATGAGATAACAAACAAACATCATTTTACAAGAGACCCCCCATGAACCTCCGGAGAGCAAACTCCCAACTAACTGCTTTCATCCCAAAGCTATTTAATAAAGCGAGTGGAAGTTTAACTTTTAATCGAGTCCCAGTTCTTCAGGTACCCCACAGTTAGTGCCTCAGCCAGGAGGAAGGGCTCTGCGTGGCTACTGGCCATTTTCAGAGATTTCCCTGCCTCAGACCCCAGCCCAGCACCTGCCCTCTGAACCCTGAAATCCCAGGGGCGGCTGGCCCGGCAGGAGGACAGAAGACCCAGCACTGCCGCAGGCTTTGGGAGATCTGCTTGGTCCACGTACCAAAAGTTGCAAAACACGAGTTCTCAGTCCAGCCCGGCCAAACCCCCCCCACAAGCCTGTCAGGGAGCCCCTCAGCAAACCACCCCAGACACCAGCGCTGCCCCGGCCGTTTGCCACAGAAATCCTACCAACGCTTAGCACATTTCTCCACAGAAAACGATATCTGAAGAACAAACCCAGCACCTTACCTTCTCTGCTGAAGCCATGCTGAGCTCTGTGCAATGTGCTCCTCAGAGAGCAGCCCGGCCACAGCAGCGGCTCGGGGCGGAGGCCGCAGCTATGGGGGGCAGGCCCGGGGGGCAACGCCGGCCCTCTGCCCCCCCTTTGGCTCCCTTTGACTAACTGGCCCCCGATTCCTCAGGCCCACTCCTCATTCTTCACTCCTAACTGGACTTTTGGGCCTGTATCTGGTAAAAGGGGCCCAGCAGCACCGAGGGAGGCCCGTCCGGCGGACACGGCTGGAGGCTGAGCAGGGCACAGCGCGGCCTCAACGTGGGGCACGGCACAGAAACGAGACCCTCAGCCCAGCTTCCAGGGTGTTCTCTGTGTGTGCTGCTTGCTGAGGGTATGGGACAGTGTTTTCAAACGGCAGCAAGGGGAGAAGGCTCTTTGCTGCGCTGGGTTTACACGCCCTGACCCGCTCGCAGCAGCAGTCCTGCCTTGCACAGAACAGGCACAAGCTCACGGGCTCCGGGCTCCAGCACGCAGAGCCGATGCAGGAGCAAAGATCCTGCCCTCAGAGGGACTACAACATCCAGCTGGCAGGACCCCAGGTCAAGATCCAGAACACGCACTTTGGGGATGCCAACGTACACGGAGCAATGCCCAAAACCCGGCTGCATGGTCTGGCACCGTGACTAACGCAACCAAGAGCAGCCACCTCGCCTCGCTGGGAAGGAACCTGAGGAGGGTGTGACAGCGTCCCCAGTGAAGTCCTCAGCACCAAGGGCACAACTGCTGCGTGTCCTCAGTGGGAAGGAGCCCGCGCTAAGGGGACTGGAGAGGGCTGCTCCTTCCCATGCGGAGGATTCCCCCGTCTGTGTGCTGAAGGCAATAATTCTACCCAAGGTGCTCGCTTCCAGCCCCGCAGGCAGTCACACTCTGCTCTGCCTTTGTCTCGTCTCTGAGCCGCTGCTGGGTGCCTGCTAATGCAGCACCCCCCCATACATGCACTGACACATGCACACACAATCAGATTAAAGGTCTGATCCCTTCCAGTAGCATAATATTATATTTTAAAAACCAGATTAGAGAAGGGGGGCTTGAGCAAGATACAGATCTCCTGAAAGGTCAAGGAGGAGACAAATAGCTTTCTGTAGGGCTGCAGGTTGCCGTGGCAACGTTCAGTTTGCATGGGTTTTGGTAATTAATGGTTTGGGGACCCGCAGTTAATACAGGTGTGTTTCTGCACAGCAGGGGAACATGTTCTGAGGTATGACTGTCCGGGCACTTCCATCTCACAGCAGCAAGTTCTGCTCTGGTGGCGAAACGAAGGGTAGAGAGCTGTGTACTTACTGTCAGGGATTCCAGAAGACACGTGGCTGGTTGGCCACATCCAGATTTGCTTTCAAACTGGGAAGTGACTCAGTCTTACCAACAGTCTCCTGAGACTTTTCTCCTGATATCTGGCTCAGGATGATCGAACCTCTGATCACAAGACATGTTTTTCTCGTATTTCTGCTATTTTGGTGGGCAAAGTTTTACAGAAGAACTTGCAGTACTACAAGATTTTTGAGCCTGAACTTCAAATCCAATACACATTTAACCTCAATCCAGAATGCTAAAATTCACCCTGACCTAGGTCTGAACAGTGAATCTAAACATGTCTAGTACAGATAAACTCCTGTTGTTGCTTTCAATTACAGCTGATGTGCTGCTGCTCATTCTCTCTTTGAATCCATAGCTCTGGCTTTGCGACATCATACTTAGCAGCTGTGGAAAGGAGTAAAATGTTGGAAAAAGATGAGGATCTCATGTGGCAAAGAAATGTGTGATGATGGCTGATGAAGGACTGACATCCCATTTTCACAAAGACATCCCTCCTACAAAGAAATAAGGGAGAGGTATCAGCTACCTAGCAGCACTGTAAACTCCCTCAAGGCCAACTCTGTAGCTTTGGGAACAGCTGCAAGTGGCACAAATCTTGCAATGAACCTGGCCTCATAGTGGAGACACTTCAACAAGGAGTGAAGCTCGCAGTGGTGACGTGTAAGTGCTTGTTTATTACTGTGATCCACGTAGCATCAGAGAAGTAACCATCCCAGCAAACATGCCACATGTATCCCGCCTTTGCCTTGCCCATTTATCCATGGAATAGAATATCCTAGGCTTTTGCAAGCTGCTCTCCATCCAAAAGGATTCCCGTTCTGCCACTAGGCTCTGTCTTGCTGCCAAAACCAACAGTTGGAGAAGTGGCTGGATATTATTATGGCTTGGGCAATTTTCAAATCCTAATGAAGAGAGGGCACGGGAGCAACAGACCCATTTACCAGGAATGCAGGAAAGCTGTGGTAAGGGTTTTGTCTAAGCCACAGGCAACTGAGCAGCTCACCAGTGCACCACAGCTCAGACCATGCATGCTGCAAGCACAAAGCTTTAAAGACCAAGTCTAAATATCTCCTTTACCTGGATGTAGTATGAAATGAAAGCTGCTCTCTACCGAAACGGCCACCTGACCTTGGAGGGTATTTCTGAAAACACTGTGAACTTGATCTCTTACACTGACAACAAAAGAAAACTGCAGGGGAGCACAGCACAGGAGGCATCTGTCACAGGTTCCATGCTAGGTCTGGGGAACAACAAAAAACGTCTTTCTTGTCCTAAAACCTCACACCAAACCCAATGAACTTTGGCGCAGGACTCCAGGAGTATAGTCAGGACAACACTGACAACTGCAGCTCAGATGCAGATCAGAGCAGATAGTCTAAAATTCTGTTACATCCCAATGCTCTGATATAAGGAGTCTGTTCTGCAAAGCAGCAATGAGACGTACCAATAACTAATGGCTGCAAAATTTACCACTGGAGGAAAAAAAACATTGCTAATGTTCTCTACAAATGCTTTGATTGCTGCACTGTCTATGTTTAATGGAACTAGCTGGTCCTCTGTCTCCCCAAAGCTGGCTGTGCTGACAAGACTTTCTGTAATGGCAGTATAATGGTCCACCAGTGGTCATCCGATTGCCGCACTGCTTACAGGAAAAGGCACTCATGGGGAGAGACAGACACATCGACGGCTGGTGGAAACGTCACCCAGACAGAAGGTTTCTGTTTGGGACAAGACGCCACAGTAATCCATTGACTCATCTGTGGAGTCTGCAGAGAAGCACCTGCAGGACAAGAGCTAAACCAGCAGGACTCTCATTTCTGGCACACATCGCACGAGCAACGTCATCTAGCCCAGATCATGAGCCACAACCTGTGCTGAAGGAAGAAGTCCATCACAGGGACTGCCACTGAACTGTCAGATTTGCCAAGTGCGGCCATCCCTTGGGACGTATAAATGAATTAGGAGCAAGCCCTTTCATGGGGGCTGTGGCAACCAGACACGCAGCAATCCTGTGTGATGGACTTCTGGGAATAATCTTTTCTTCAGCAACATCTACACCATAACCCTCTGACTGGCAGTGTCTGAAGCCAGCAGCTAGTGCTCCAAGACCCCTTCAGGTCCTGTCTTGTCCCCTGGTCCTCATCCTGACCAGCATGTGGACCCTCACTCCAGCCACCTCTCCTCAATCTCAAATGCCCCAGCAAGCTAGCCCCTGACATCTGCTGAAAGCTACCTTCCCAGCCTGGTTCTGGAGCCAGCCCTGCCAGCACGTTCAGCATGGAGTGACTTACAGAGGGGACCAGACAAACAGGGCAGACACTGCAGTCTCTTGTCCCTTGCGTGTGGTTGAGCAGAGGTGCTGACAAACGCCTGGGCTGCCGTGGGGGACACCTGAGTGGAGACGTACCCCCCTTGAGATCCTCCCCCTTGAGATCCTCGGGAGGTGGCAGCTTCCAGTGATTGTTAACTCAAGCTGGATTCAGACTGGGAGCAATGCCTTTTAAATGTGTTTCATTTACAGACATTAGCAGCAACTGCATCTTTAACAAGGAGAAGGATGAGGAGACTAATGGATGGAGACAATTAACCAAAATATAAATCAGTGTCAGAGCCTCTGCATCTAGCAGAGGCAGCCAGGCGCCCGCAGGGTCTGGTGATTCTTGCAACACGCTGCTCAAAGTGACTGCAAAGACTGATTGCAAAGAGGGGAGGGAGAGGGGAAGGAGAAAATTTGTCTAAAATTTAAATAATTTTCAATAATGGCTGCCTCCTTGTTTGCTGCAGCCCTCTCCAAAATAAGGAAGCAACAGTAAGAGTAGCCTCCCCACAAATGCCATGCCCCATCCTCCCAGGGTGAACCAGAATGAGCCCTGTGTGTCTCTGAGCCTGTCCATCCTGCCAGCAGGCTGGGGGTTTGCTCTGCCCATGCTCTGAGCTGCAGGATCACATACAGCAGCCTTTCAGTGCTTGGTACCAGGCACAAAAAGTGCAGGTTACTCTGCAGAGAAGGTATTTCACCTGCGGCGCAGCACCACTCAGCAGTGCCCAAAAAAGGCTGCTCCAGTGGTTAGGATACTCAGCGCAAGTTTGAAACCCAAGCTGTCATTTTTCTGCTCCAATTTCCTGCCCAGACTTTGCTGGCATGTCAGTTAACCACTTTGTGCTGCTGTTCTCCGTACACATGGCAATGCACTGGGGCACTGTGTGAGTGGGAGGCACTAGACACCAAGAGGCAACCCGGTACTTCAGCAAGAGGAGTTCCAGAATCTGAGATAAAAAAGAGGAAGTGATATTCTTAGTAGATACAAAATTGCAGAGATTCAGAAACTGCAAAACAGTTAGCTGAGGAAATGGCGAATGAATCTAGCACAGGATCGGCCTGGATAAGTCTTTTCGTAATACTTAATCAAATCAAAGGCAAACTGTGCAAACCCACTCAAAAATATATGACTGTCTTTGAAGGGATGCAAAGGAGGAGACTGATGCCAGGTTTGGAAGAGAAGAGAGACTCAGAAAAGTAGCATGGGAGGAAATAAAACTGAAAAATATTTCTTTTTAAATATGTTTCACCGGCTCTCCATCCCCTTAACGATCACACAGTAAGTGCAGGGATTATATTAAATTTTACTGATCAATACAGTTGCCATAAAACTGTCCCGACCCTCTGCCCCTCCCTACAATAAAGAAAAAAATCCAATATGTGAAAGGAGGAATGTCAGGGCTTGCAGGGAGAAAGACACAAGGACACTGATTTAGCCAAGGCAAGCGGAGATCAGCACAGGTGTGCGCCCGTGCATCCTCCACACAAACCCTCCCGTGTCCCTGAGGAACACATGTGGGGTTTCTCTGCCTTCCTCATCCTCAGCCTGACCGGACACAAGCCCGGTTCACGAGCAGATTTCAGTGGTACCGCTGGCTCAGGTGACAGATCCACAGACTGTTCACTCTGCAGGGACCTTCCACACACTGTCCCTTGATGCCCAGCTCCACGCACCAGGAATAACAGACAGTTTGCAGCTCCAAGGAGATTACTATATTGCCAGAACCTGCAGAAACACAAGGGATTTCTTCTCCTCTGTCAACCTCCTCTGCCCTCTCCTCACTGTCTCACCAAAAGACAAGTTTCTGGGGTAAGGATCAGCCCCGTGTCACCGCCAGGCTGCTGTCACAGGCATTTAGCAACAAGCAGACAGCGCGCGCGTGTCGCTCAGGGCTACCCAAACTGGAGCAAACGCCCAGGGACAGGACGAGCATGTAAATCAGTCAGTGACTGTGGGAAGGGAATAATGAGCTTTTTATGGAAGCCATTAAAAGGAAAACCCAGATTGGTCTATAAATACTGTTGCATCATTATAGCTCTGAGAAACAACCTTATGTAACAGCACAACTATGCAATGTAAGGACTGGTGTAAAATAAGGCTCTCATGTTTTTCTGTTAGTACATTTTTTTTAAACCCAAATCAAAACTAATAACCAATTCCCAAAAAGAACATAAGCACTCCAGCCCAGCCCTTGAAAAAAATCCACCTTCTGTCTCCCTGCTATGCACAGGTAAATCTGGGGCTCGTTAAAAGCACCCAGAAAGACAGACGTGACCTGGGGATTGCTGGCCATTGTGCTGCCACAGGAGAAATACCTGACTGCAGCTCCCACAGAAAATGCCACCGATATCACTCCTTTTCCCTTAACCTGCAATGTCCAGCCTCTGCGGGCCATTTAATTACAGATTCATTGATTTGAAGCCCCAGAAGGGACCGTTATATCTACCTCGTCTGACCTCCTGCACAGAACCTGTCAGGAAATCACCCTGCCGTACTCCCAGTTAATAGTGGCAGCGTCGAGCGAAAAAAAATGGGTGACCTGTGTCTCTGCCCACCAGAAAGCAAATAGGGCCCCGCCACCTCAGAACCCTGACCACACTGATTGGAGTGCTCTGGGAGTAAAATACTGTTTGTTCCCAAGAGCTGATGAATCCTCTCAGCTTCTTCCTTACCAGTATGTAAACCTTCCTACCCAGACGGAAAAAAGACAACCGCTCTGACTCCCTGCCACACGCACAGCACCAAATCAGTGCAGGATTAACCATCCTCCAGTCCAGCAGAGCTGAGAGTCATCTTGGGAAAAGAAATTCTGCAAAATAACTTTCTCCTCGGCACGCCTTGGTTTGCCCTGGCGTGGCCTTTGAGTGCCGGAGGTCCTTGAGCAGACAGGCAAGGTCACCGTCTCTGACTCTCCCCGGCAGTAAAACCGGGGTCACTGAGTCAGCAGAAACCGAGAAGGGATGCGGATCAGGGAAAGCTCACAGCTCAGACCAATCCCGGGCTCTTCCCCCCTCCCTCGCTCCTGCTTATCACCTTGCACACAGCTCCAAACATCCAGCAGCATCTCCCTAATCGTCCAGCGCGCAGCCAATACCTCTCCTCTCAGGTCAGCGTGGACAGAACAGCCAGAGCGGGATAAGACCTAAAGCTGGGCACAGGAGGATTTGGGTCAAGGATTTGGAGGCTCTGAGCAGGTGATTAATAAAGAAGTGGATGGGGCCGGGGGGTGCAAGGGGGAGGAGCAGAGTTTGTTTCACTGTTAAACAATCGGCAGCGTGACCCACTGACAGGCTGTGTCACTTTTCCATCAGAGATGGGCAGAGAAGGTCCAGGCAAAGACAGTGGATGTGAGTGAGCACGTGTACGTGCAGCTCTGGGGGGCTGCTGCCCTCCTCCAGACCTCTCCCCACCCCACTTCTCATGCTCCAGGACCTCTCCAGCATAATCTGGGCAGCCCCAGCTCCTCTGACCTGCGGCTTCATGAATTGCAATGTGGCAAACTGCTGGGAGGCACCTACCTTCTGATGCACTTTCTGCCTCCCTCTCCTTACTTCCCATCTTCATCTCCTGACTTCATTTCTAACTTCTCTACTTGCTGCTAAAATCTAGACCCCACATCTACCTGGCGAGTGACATTTGTCACCAGCAATGTGTTCAACAGCACTTTCACATGCTAAACCAAGTGCAAACTGGCCCAGTTATTCAGGAATCCAGTTTGGGGCTTGCTGGAGCTCATGGGAAGGCTCCCACCTCCCACAGGAGTAAGCCATACTCCGTGAGAATTTTGTACTTCAGACAGAAGCATGATTTCCAGCAGGCAAAGCTCAAGGCATGCAGTTGCCTCTCATTCCTCGGCCTCCCTGGTTTTATTTTTATTGCATGGTCTTTTGGTTGCCTTTTAGGACTTCATTATTGACAAAAAAACCTCTCAGTCCCTCTCTGTCCTTCTCAGAGATCAGCCTTGATAGACCTCGACAGACAAGAATTTACCAGCACCCCACTTGTGCCCCTTGGTATCTCCACCTTCAGACACAGGCAAAAAGGGAAGGAAAGGGGAAAGGCAAGGGAAGGGAAAAGAGGAAAGAGCAAGGTATAAACAAGCTTAACCAACTGGAGGGAGCGGAGAAGCCTGAAAATCTCAACCCCAACCATGGGCAATACAGCCCTAATTCTCCCTGCAGACTTATCTTGGGGAAAAAAAAATCATCCTGCAATGTCCCAAGCAAAATGCTCATAAAATTTCATTAATGCTCATGACAGTTCATAAAAATGATCAGTGGAGCTGGCAACTCCAAAATTAGGTGGAAATAAGTATAAAGATGTTTTTATGGTAATTCTGCTTTGTCATTCAGCTCTCTGCAAGCCCAGAAATAAAAATGAGATGGAACTACACCACTTTGATGCTGGACTGGAGATGGGGAAGAGACAAAGCACAGAGATGAAGTGCAAACCCAGCCTGTCATTACTGACACCTTATTCTGATAGTCGGTTCTGACACATGCCCATCTGCTAAGGTGCTACAAAAGCATTTGGACTCCCTGCAGCTCTCCTTGAATCCTTCCCCCATCCTAGAGCTTCAGTGTCTCTGCATTTTCCTTTCCATCATTTCCCAGGGGCTTAGTGCATTCCCATGCAAATTAGTGAACTCTTCTTTCAGTTCCCCAGTTTGCCATTCACACCACCATCCTAAACATCCCTGCTTACCCCAAATTCCCCCAAGTTTCTAGGTCTCCCAGGTTGGATCTCCAAACTCATCTCTTAAAAAATATTTCTGAAAATTCTGCTACTTGTCAGAATCCAAGTCACACGCAGCCTCTCACCCGCCAAGCTCAGCAGCTGCTCCTGCTGCACGCACGCAGTGCAGGGAAGGGCCAACCGATCCCTCTGCCTGCAGCACCAGGCGGCTTTGAAGCCCTGACTATTCTCCTGACAGGCTTTCTGGCACGTCTGATTTGCACCAAAATCAATGGCCTTGTCCTGCTGACATGTAGAGCATTCCCTGAAGCTCTGGACTTGTGTAGATGCTGCGTTCCAACGTTCCTCAGTAACAAACAGAAATGTTTTGCTCGGCCAATGAAAAGAACGTGTCGCTGACACGCAGCTGGTGTGCCTAATGGACAGAAGTTCTCTGAATCTCTCAAGTTCTCCTCATTTTCTCAATTCATTAAGCCGCCTGCTTTGAACTGATAAAATATTAAAATACTCAGATGAGCAATTTTAAATGGGTGACAGGGTGTAAGTTCAGTCAATGAACAGTGAGAACTGATGATCTACAGGAATCACTCCCATGTCCAATGCATTAAGGACAAGACAGACTTACATTTGAATCCTTTCAATTTCACAGTAGGGTGTGAAGAGGGAGGTCAGAAAACCTCCTATTCCAGAAACATGCCCTTCAAGTTTTGATCCAACACACAATCTAAAAGCAGAAGGATATGACCCTCTTTTTGTTCACTGTACGCAGCTGAGGTATGGTAAGGAGGCTCCCCAAAAGCTGCAACCAAGCTCACAGATATCTCAACAATATACCAAGGTCTTAAGATGCCTTCAGATGCTCCGTTTATCCAGAATCAATCAGGGTGATCAAACACAAGCAAAGCAAAGGTTGCTTATGTTTTTTTCTAAAGAACTGGAGGCTTAGCTCCTTGGCTGAACCTCCCCAAATGCTCTTTATTCTGACACAGAACGTTCCTGTTAATGTCTATCAACTGTGAGGATTTGGTGCGGGTTTGCTTTACTTCTTCCAGTTAAACAAAATAATACATCCATTTACTTGTTGGGCAGCTATTGTCTAAAATCAAACAGGTATGTCACTGATGAACAAACTCAGCTCACCCATCTGGAAAGTCTTTTCCTTCCAACACATTGTCTCCACCTAGCCATGCCTTGATTGCCAACCACGGTGGCATTAGCCAAGAGTTTCCTTGTATTTATTGGCTTTGCCTTCAGGAAGCACGTCCTGTTTCACAGCTTTAACAGTTACACAGGTGAGAGCTCTTTGTGTATTCCACCAAGATGTGGATTAAAACATTTCCTTCAGCAGCCTATGTCCCAAAGCCACAGCAGAAATAATCCATAAGGGCCAAATTCAGCCTCATGTTAAATAAGTGTCCTTCCCACACCAATCCAGAAGTCATGCTTAATCCATTCTGTGGTCTTTCACTGCCATCTTTTTACGCTTTCTGTAGCACACAGTCAAGAATCAGCTTCACAGTTGTCCTCCAAAGTCATCATGAGTTATGGAAACAGCTCTGCAGGTCTACACACTATTGGTATCTCTCCAGTCCTCTCTGCCCTGACTTAAATCAGATGGGCAAAATCGGACTCACTCTGTTCAGTTCAGCTCACTACCAGTTTTTTCAACTGGGGCTGCTGCTTCAGCCCTGCTGTCGGTTGGTGTCGAGGCAGAAATCAGTGACTGACATGGAAGGGTGAAGGCAGCTCCCCAACTGGAGGCAGTCTTGTCCCTCTGCCACTGTCTGATTTTCCTGCTGTAACCTAAAGGCGTTTATCTGACACATACCGGCTCTTTTAGCAGCAGATGCCAAAGACTGCAGGGCATTAAGGGGTCACATCACGCTTCCAGCTACTAAAAACTTCTTGTGACCTTTTAGCACTTCAGGTCTCCTAGATTAAAAGGCAAAAGCTTCCTAGGAAAAATAAATAAATAAACCGATAGACCAGAAGCCATCCTATATCAATCCTTAAAGGGCAGAGCAGCAGGATGCTCTGGCACTTGGTAACATTACCTGCATCACACAGCAACACTTTCTGCTGAGTCAGGATCAGCCTTGACATGTTCAGAACCATCTACTTTTCAATTCTCCTTTCCTGGTTTCCTCTTCTCTTTTCCATTGTCCAAAGGAATGAGCTAAATCAGTGAATTTCCCTTTAGTTTCCTTCTCCTGTCTCATTTCCCACGTATTCTTCATCTGCTTCTTCCACTTGGCTTGATTCACTTAATGTCCTCTTCCTTCTCGACTAACCTGTTCCATTCCTCCTCAAATACAGTTTTCTAAAAAGCGTGCAGCCGTACTCCCCAGACCAAACACGTACGTGTAACGTCCAGCGGAAGCACTGCTGTTTGAACCCAGTTCTGGCTGAGTAGGGGTTTATGGTAGGGTTAAACCAACGTGGAAAGCCCCGCTAAGGATGTTATAACCAGATTTACACACACATACACATTTGGCCAAAAGTCTGTCTGTCTAACATACATTCTAATATAGGTCATACCCATCCAGAACCGCTGGTTACACACCACTGTGACCTTTGTTTAAACGGTGGTTGCTAAAGAGACTTTCCCACATGCTCCTGCCTCTTTCCTTTGTCACTGTTTCATGCCTGCACCAGCGCAGGACTTTGAAGACGGACAAAGTGCCTCAGACATTCTTTCAGAGTTCACTTTCCATGGAGCCAAAAGCTAAAGCGTGAGGCTGAACGTCAAGATACCCAGATCAATTCTCTGCTTTGTGCCTTGTCTTTTCATGCAGCTTTAACCAAATGACTTACCATCTTCTTTCCTACCAGTCAGGCCATCTTTAACCAGGGCAACACTGAACAACTCTGGACTTCCTTGGGCTTAACTGCACTGACAGGGCATTGAGATTCTCAGGTGGGAAGCGTTCATTCCATCCTGAGCCGCATCGCTGCGCGGCATTAACATGCATGGCCTCTTGGTCACTCACCTCCCTGCAGTTCCCTCAGGACATCAAGCGGCAACAAAGAGAAGGAAAATCCTCTTCCTCCCTGGAACTCCTTTTTACTCCACAATTTATTTTCATGAGATGCCTCAACCTCAGAAAGGGAATCCTGCCTCTGGTGCTGAGCAACTGGGACTGACACTGAAATCCATGGGAGCAGAGAGCAGGCGTCTTGTGTGGGAGACCAGCCTCTGACCTGGTGTTTACTGTTTCTAAATCTGACAGGCTTGTCTTGGAATAAAAGGAGAAGGGCATCATTTACTGAATAACACATTTCTGCCAATTATTCCAGGAACAATATGTCCATACAAGGGAATTCTACCTTAAAGGCAATTTTCAAGGAAAACGAGCTGTAAACAAAAACTGAAACCTGTATTAACTTCTAAGCTTAAAAAGGAAAGGAGCAAAGCACCTGGCAAGACAAGGAGAGATCCTAATCGCCCCTTTCAGGACAATTTGCCTATCTTGAGCTTTTGGTTCTCCGCATACAGAACGATTTGTACCCAATTAAATGTCTTTATATCCAGGGCAACGCAGACAGGAGTTCTAAGGTGGCTAAATCCAACAAATCCAGGTATCTTCTGACGACTTGGAAAGGAAGATCAAAGACAAACTTACGACAAAAGCTGGTAAATTACTAAGATGCCAGTTCTCAGACCCGCTTGGTTTAACGTAGCGTGGTGACTGTATTTGTGCAGGTCCGGTGCATCCTAACGATTTCCTGGCACGGGTTTGGGATGACCTGGGTAACTCCCATACTGAACTACGCAGGTCACTGACAACACAGGTCAGCTAAACCTTTCTGCCACCCTTGATGTGTTTCAGATAAGATGTTTTACAGAACTGTGTGGCAGTTTCGGTCACTTAAATACATACAACCTTCTTCTGTACCGACACACAAACACACAAATTACTTTCTTCGCTACATAGCGTAACACCTGTTGTTTTCTTCTAAACTGGCTGGACAGGCACAATTTTTGACAGTTAGACTGTTTAATCTGAAAAAAGAAAAACTTCTGTTCCCAGGAGGAACTATCAGTGTTTCTGCAGGAGAGAGCTAAACCAAAGGCACCCAACAGTTAAGCTGAGGGAGCCCAAGAACTACACTTGCTGACATAAAAATCAGACCGTTATTTTATTCTATGCATTGCAAGTTCCAAATCTTTTTTTAAGACAAGGATTCTAATTTCCAAAGGTGTTTGCACCCTTAGTTGCCATCGTGTTCAAACTGCAGAATCGTTCACGTGGCTCTTAATTAAGGCTTGGGGCAGCACTCCCATTACAAACCTCTGCCTTTTACGAGCTTATAACTCAGCCATAAAACTTTGCTGTAGGCTGAAATTTGTCGTGAAAGGGTCTGCCTGGAAGGAATCCAGTCTTTTGTATTTTAGAGTCCCAAAAGCTTATAGCAACAACCCAGGGATTTTATCCTGAAGTCTGGCACACAAAACCCTTCAGCTGTTTCTTACAGGAGTGCTGGGTGAGATGTGGCTTCTAGACTGGCTTTTGGACGCTCACTGGTCAGGATGAGGTTTTTGTATTCTTACCGTTGTAAATTTTAGGAATTACTGGGTTTTATGCTTCAGGGCCAAAATCTGTGCTTACTTCAATACCAGAGAACACCTCTGCCCTTGCTGTTCCCTAACGGAGTATGAACCAGGACAGGTTCCCTGCTGCCCACTTTCACTCGTGTCATGTTTTTTTTTTTTGGGGAACAAACAGAACAGGAGCAGAACTTGTCAGCACTCCATTTGGGGGGCACGTGGTGGAGAGGGAAGTAATTTGTAATACTCTCTGCTCCTGTCACCGATGCTTACACTTGCAGAACATTCTGAGGCTACAGAGAAATGCCCACAGCGGCCGCAGTACTGACAGGGATGTCTCTCTCAAGCTCTTAAAGAATCTTCTCCTGAGCAAACACTACATTTGCTGCACTCAGTCTTATACTCATTAAGTCTTGTCACAAAAGTCATCAGATAAAATTATTTGCACTCCCTTGTCCAGACAATCCGATCTCTACAAAGTATTAATCGTTCTTAAATGTTTGTCTAGCATGCAGTGGGCACTTCCACAATAGCAGTAGCAGTAGTATTTTCCTACTGGTTTAAAATCTCTTAACTGGAGAGGAAGTTTACACAAAGCATCAGAAACTACTTTTAGGAAAATAAAAAAGTTACGAGTGGACTGCTATTTGCACGCAGATCTAATGATCCTGATTTCTACAGTATCCACATAATGTATGGAGCACATACAGAACCAGATTCTGGACTGCTCTGCACTCTATCTACCCCCTCTTCGTCTGTGTTCTCCAAGAAGTTTCACAGCCACACAGATTAAACTTTTCTTGGTTTAGAAAACAAGCAGCATGTGCCTGGCTCAACTATTTCACTCATATGTGGCAAGTGAGTATAAAAGAGAAACTTCAAGATTCCAGTTTTCTTTCTCTAGCGAAGAGGCAAATTTCTGCACCTATATTTTTAAAGGATTAGAGAAGTTTATGACTAGTAGCAACACATAAAGAAAACGCACCGTGCTCAGGGTATCAACCAACCCAGAGGTCACCATGGAATATTCACGTTTGTAACTGGGCATCTTCAATTTAAGAATCTGCTTCTGCACGAAACCAGACTTTAAAACCAATACACCAGACTGGGTTGTCAATCCTCCTCACAATTCAGACTTTTATGTAATTTCTTTTATTCATGCTTTGTAAAACACTTCTCGTTTTTTGAACGTCAACTTTTTCCCGAGCTGACCTGTAAATACTCCTGCGCTGCACTTTTGCAGCTGTGGTTCAACCCGCTCACACTCCACATCGCAAAATGCAGGGTCCTGTTGGCTCCAGTACTTCAACACTGCAGTCGGACATCAGAACACAGAAGTTTTTGCAGGACCAAGGTGTCTCAGTGGTATCATATTATCTAAAGTTTCTGTCATCCAGGGACTCTTGTCATTTGCAGTCACAGGCCCACCTTTTAAGGCAGCCCTGCTGTAAGTCTGCAAAGCACAACACTGCAACTCCTGAGCAACTCAGGAGCATCCGTCAGTCTGGCCTTCACTGAGCCTTCTGTGCAAAGAATCATTTTTGTAAGTGGGATGCAGACACTCCCATGTCTCTCATGTCAGGAAACACATCTGGGCCACCCCAACCCTGCGCTCTTCCAAAAAGGGACCAGACATCAAAACCAATAATGGGCTTTCTTACAAGTCTAATAAATTCTCTCCCAGAAAGAGTCCGTTTCCCTCCCCAAAGACAACTTTCCCCAAAATAAAAACATGAGAAAGGGTATGTGGTAAGGGGAGAAAGAAGAACAAAGGAGGAAGAAAACAAACCACAGCACGAACATTTAGAAACGTTCATTTACATCTAACAGCATCCATACGCCAGTAACAGATCATAAACTCTTAGCCTACCATACAAAGAGGGTGCCCCAAAATGGTACCTGCAAGAGGTCTCTCGGAAGGAGATGTTTAAATCCCAGTGGGTGTGTATCCTGTCAACAAACAAACAGAGAGGTCAATGGCACACGCTGAACGCTGCATCTCTCGCCACTTCAAAGATCTGCTCCACCACGACAACCCACCCGCGGTCCTCTCAAACTCCCTCTCCCTAGCTCCCAAGCACAGCTGCTCCCTTCTCCCGCGCTGTGGGGTGCTGTGACAAGCCCCCCTGCACACAGGGCAGTCCTGGGAGCCCACGGCAGCGCCCAGTGCTGTCACTGAGACCTGCGGGTGAGCGGTACAGCGGTGGGAGAACTTCTCCTTGCTGCATGCAGTCTCCCTGACAGGCGTAGCGACTGCAGGATGCTGTCTCCACTAACAGGACATGTTCAGAGGAAGCAGAAAGAGCCAAGCATTGACATTTTCTGAAGAAAACCCAAAGACGTCTGTACTGTATTCCCTCCTCCACACCCGCTCCAGCTGTAAATAAATTATTAGCAATTTCCCACCTCGGAAATTAATTTCACATATTCTGTCACTCTGCCTGCTGACAAGCAGGAACAGCAGATTCTAGGCGAACAATGTCCTAAATTAAGGCAGAGCAGCCAAGCAGGTTGGTTTTTTGTTCTGGTTCGTTTGTTTTGTTTTTCCCTGACCACTAGACAGCATCTACACGCACCCAGAGGGCCAGGGCAGACGCCTGACCTTCTGTGGTCTGGTCTCTCCACTCGGCACCAGAAAGCCCCGATCCCCCCACCGCCCAGAGGAGGGCTGGGACCACCCCTGTTTCTCCGTGTCAATGTGATGGATGAGCACCCCAGCCATCTGAGACCAAGCTGGCAAGCAAGCCCGTATCCTTGCACAAACCCACTCCCACATCTCTCAGCGACTGCCAGGGAACACGCCGGTTCCTGGCTGTGCGGATAAATCAGCTCCTGCAGATGTAGGTTCCCAAAAGCATCAAACAGAAGTGGCTGCAAACATCACAAGCAGCAGAGGTCAAACGCACCTTTACGCATTTTGTGTATCCCTGCAGCACTCCTGCCCCTGTCCTCAACTAGAAAAAAGCAACCGGGTGTAGCTGAAGGCTATCTGACTGCAGAAACAGGCTCATCTAAAACCTGCTGAAGTACGAGACGTTCTTCCAATTTGAATGTGCTTTGAATTGGGCCAGAAAACACTTAAGCACGACCAGTGAAGTCAACGGGACTTAACTCAGGTCTGAGTGCCTGCTTAAGTGCTTTCCTGAATGGGTGCCCCCGCTTCAGCCTGGTTCAGAAATTAACTGAAAACAACTCATAGCACGGAAATAATTTCACGTACAAGACATGCTGCTGCTAGTTTTACCAATGTGACAGCACACCGTCGGTGCTCTTCCTGCAAGCCTGGCTCAGGAAGGGGGGCTGGTTGCTCTCTGAGTAGTTCTTTTAGGGGTGAGTACTTCTTGTAGCAGATTGTTAGATTTCAGTAGATATTAACTTCCTCCAATAAAGCTGTGCTCAGAGCTGTACGTAGTAGTTCCACATGTACCTAGTTTTTCCTATTCTTCTTCCTGTATGTGATGGTTTAGAAAACCTATCCTAGCTTTCCATCTTCCCAACATTTTACTTGCAAACAGAAATGGAATGAGTACTTCCCAGCTACCGAGCTTATAGCAGTAACAGTTGTTCTACAAGGTTAAAATTCAGACAATTTTCTGGAATGGACAAACCAAACTGGGGCATTAGTAAAACCTGGTCAGACTCTGGGACACATTTGGACTTTCCAGGTAAACTAATCTGAATCAAGATCAAAGCAAATTCAAGCCAGCCACAGCCCTAATGGCCCTACCAGGACTGGAAGGGTCTGGCCTGCTCACAGATCTCCTACATACACAAAACCTTCCTAAATCCCCGTTAATTCCAGCTCAGCACCTTGCACCCTGCGAATCAGATCCTGGCAGCTGCCAGTGGGGAGAGCTCCCAGCGCTGCACAGCAATGGGCACCATGGGACCAGCTGGAAACCGAGCTGCACGTCTGAAAAGGAACCTTGTGCCAGGTACCTGCCCGGCGTGGCAATGCCCAAGGAGGCACAAAGCCGGAGGTGACACGACCTGCTCGGGCAGCAAAGGGAACCGACACCAGAGCAGGAGCCTGCCTGGGCTACCAGCTCTCCGCTTGGGGTTCAGTCTCCAGGCTAAACTCTCAGCCCTCCACGAAATGTCGTTTCTCATGGTTTGGTGCAGCTACCGACCTGGGCAGGCTGCAGACAGCGGTCCCGAGGGCCAGGAGAAGGCACAGTCTCATAACGAGACTCAGCACAGCTGAACTTCAAAGTAGGAGAACACTGCAGCAGGGAGTCCTAAGGGGGGAGGGAAAACCTCGTACCGAAGGAATAGCTCAGATCCACATAGAGGCAGAGACATCTATCTGCCGAGATGGATAATTAAACACCCATATTTAGACAAATGAATAGGTGAGAATGAAATTAAATCCTAATTATCTTTTTTTGGGGGAGGGAGGAGGGATAGGGAGCAGAACCAAGCACTCATTCCACATCTCTATGCCGTTATCACCAATTAGATTTCTGAGGCTAATGTACATCTTGCTTTAACGGGTTATTCATCCAATTGAAATCAAATTACTAATAATTTGCAAACTATCAGCTCCACAAGCTCGTCCTTGGGTTGTACCAAGAGTGGTGAGCAGGAGACAGTCCCTTACAAATTAAGAGCAGAAAAGGAGGGGAGAAAAATAAAAAACACAGACAGCCAAGCAAAGATGCTGTAGCTGCGACCGTCCCTCCCACCTCCTCACCCACCCAAGGTCTCAGACGCAGGGTGATCAATAAGAAAGCGTCCAGTAAAAATGACCAGATGGGCCCCACAGCAACTGGAAGAGACAGGATCCCATCACAGGGATGTGAGCGGGGAGGGCAGTCGGAGGGGTGCGCAAGCTGGGGGAATCAACAAACTGCTGCCCAGGCACCCCAGCAAGGAGGGACTAGGGTCAGGGTTTGGTTTGTGCAAAGAATGAAATTGCTCAGAGATGTATGTGAACCAAAAAAAAAAAAAAAATTAACAGGAAGGGCTGAGGCTAATCACGGCATCGCTGGAGCCTGTACTGGAATGAGAATGAGAATCCAGCCCAACAAAGACAGCGATAGAGCTGGCAAAATAACCAAGAGCAGCTGGGATAGTTTTTAATTTCTAAGTTGTTTTTCTCCTTCCCTGTCACTTCTTTTTCACCCTAGCAGTCCCTTCCAGCTTTCAACACCAGAATGGCAACCAGGGACTGTCTGGGAGCGTTTCTGGAAGAGGCCGAGCCAGAGGACAGCAAAGGCAGCGCTGAGTCCGCGGCACATCAGCTGAGGAGGCGCTGGGACCTCACGGCGCTGAATTACAAGCAGGTGGCTGTGACAGATATAATGGGGGGGTGCTTGGGTTTGATCTTGGATCAATTAGGGAGCCAAAGAGCAGCAGCCTTCTGGGATGTACGAAATAGCTCTCCACTTAGAAAGGCAGGCGGTGGAAAGGCTGACAGCCGCTAGCCATTAAGGCTCAGTGGAGGTCAGTCATTTCGCCGTTAGAAAATGGATGCTGAGTGAGGAGAAGGCTGTGGAGCTGGTCTGGGAGGTGAGGGACACGGGGTGACGGGGAGAGCCCCTGTCTGGACTCTGTCCATTTTCACGTGTGAATAGGGGCAAAGAGGCAGTGTTCTGAGCAAGCACCTTCATTCCAAATGCTCTCCTCCCGTCTGCAGTAACACAAACCCCAGGCCAGGTCCACTGCGGTCATACTGCTGACACCGCCAGAGGAGATCCGGGAGTGTGGGGGGAATGACATGCAAAAGGAGGAAGGACCTAACAGCAGGACGAGGTTCTCCAGAAATCTGCTGCTCAGTGCGCAGACACCCTGTTACAGGACAACTTTTGTTATTTCTCCTCAAAATGGCTTTTACTTCGGAGCAATATCTGGCAAGGAACCCAGCCCGTTGTGTGCTCTCATTGTACAATCTGCTCCTACTTTTGCTCCCAATTCTCTATTTTAAATAAAATCATTTCAAAGGCATTTTCACCATACATGTCCATTTGCTCCTATCCTGCCCGTTACTCTGTTCAGCGTACATGTTTACTGATACCCCATAAGGGTTCCTTCAGAGAAAGGTCTGGTCAAAAACTTTCACCTTTTTAAACAGGTCGTTAGGTAGCACTGCCTCTTATTATTAGCCACACCATCGCATTTTGCTGGGGAGTTAGACAAAGCTGTGTGTGAGCAGCTCCTAACCTACCATGTTAAATCTCGGAT
>NW_010124309.1:44674-52915 GCF_000699245.1 Pterocles gutturalis
TCCCTCCCATACTAAAAAAAAGGCCGGTCTTTAAAATAGAAATCAAATTCATGCACCCCCAAGACAATGCTGGGCTGAAATCCAACAGCGTGTGCGGACCTGACTGCTACAGCTGAACCTTACTCTCTGGCTACACTGGCTTTCCTCTGTGTCGAGATTCTCAGGATAAGATAATGGGAGATCCTTAAAGGCAGTAAGTTTTCTGAACCCTGGCAGGAAAATGCTCACAGGCTGTTCCTGAGGTGATGCACTGATCAGTGTCAATGGGTGTGAGGAAATCACCGCTCCCCAAACCATTGCAGAGCAGAGGAGCTTCCAGTCTCAGCCGCCCTCTGCACTGCTTCAGTTGGTGCCTAGGATACACCAGAGAGTGGTAACAAAAAAGCAGACTGGCGTAGCTTGTAGTTCAGCTTGCTGGGGAGAGGCAGCTTCGTTAATAGTCAGCAAGAAAGGAAAAAGGCTTCATGAAGCCAAGTGTCTAACTGAAGCCTGCTCTACACAGTACTTGTACCAGTCCAGCCGTGCCACTGTTCCTGTAACAGACAGAGGTGACACAGCTGCATCGGTGCAGAAATGCCCTATACCGGTATCACCTATTTTCCTCGCCAGACAAGCATGCTCACCAGCAGTGGTACAGCTTAACCAAACCACCGTGATTAAGGCAACACAACTGTTGGTAATGCTGTAAAAGAACAAGATTTTCAGGAACCCAAAATCTGATCAAAAGTAAAGCGATTTTCCTCTGCAGCCCCATCTCAATAATCTTCAGAGCTGAGCGCTTACAGTCTGGGTATCAAGCTACGGTATCAAGCTCAGCAGATGCCTCTGGTTATATGAGACAAGATTTTAAGCCCTCTGTCTTCCAGACAGGAGGCACGACACAAGGCTGCTTAGCTCACCCTGCAAAGCAGGCTAAAGAGGACACAGAGGGTCTCACTACAAGTTGAAAACATTCACCTTTAAGCTTGGGTCACCTGGATTTCAAGGCAGACGAGCCAAGATCACTTCAGTGTGAGGCTTGTTTTCCTTAACTTAATTACCCGTGTGCAAGACAGCGCAGTGACACGGTTCTGCAAGGACTCGGCTGTGACATAAGCCGGCGTGCACCAAACTGCACCAACTTCAGTGGCAGCTACAGGTCTCTGCTGCTTTCCAGGACTGCAAGAACATCAGGAGGCAGGTTTTCTCTGCCTCAGCCCTCCTCTGAAGGTCATCACCATGAACAACTGGCCACGATTACAGAGGAAACCACTGCCAAAGGCTAGAGTGAGGGACTAGCCAAGAAACTATTCGAATCCCCAGTCCTTTCTTCACCAGCACCCAGACCAGTAAGCGTTCCACGTGCCAACAATGGAAGGAAACGGTCAATGCAAAGGAAATTGGGAACAGCAAAATAAAGAAAAGGCAAAAATGTTCAAAGTAATGATGCAAGTGGAAGGGTGAGTTGATGCAGGTGTGCAGGAGGGCCATCCAGGGGTACAAGAGGAAAACACAGGTTTGCTCAGGCCCTGACCTTGTTTTCCTGCTATCGCAGTTTAACCTATTTCTGCCTCTCAGTGGGAGACAATAAAATCTCAGCCCAATCCATCACCCATCGGGGCGGATACAACAGGTGAATTAAAAGCAGAAAGCAGATGGGGCACTGTCTCTGCCGGGCCCCAGCTGTCATGTCTGCGAGCTGTCTGGCCTTTAGGATGCTGCTGGAGCCAGTCCCATCACACCTTCCGCCCCAGTCCCTGGGCCGCTAGTGACACTGGGACCAGAGCCGGACGCTGGTCCCTCCAGCACTGCCGTGCACGAGCAGGGTCAGGTCATTTTCCATTCATTGCTCTTGAGCAGGTGGAAATGGCCAGTCCTCCCCGTTGGGTACAGGAGGGTTGGGGGACCTATCTGCAGGAGAGAAAATGCTTGGAAACGCTGCGGGATTTGAGCAGTAGATGTTCCCTGCCTGGGCACCAAGCACTGAATTCCGTGCCGGTTTTTTTCTGTTCTTATCGCACTCACCAAGAGTGCTGCCTGGCCCCCGTCTGCCCCAGCTATCCTAGCTCTGCCCCCACACACCCTGTACCAGAGCTCCCAGGAAAACGGAAAGGAGAGCAGCTGTACAAAAGCACACAGAGTCCAGCCTACCTGGCAAGAACCTTGCACTCCTCAGAGGAACCAACACAAAGCTTAAACAAGAGACCTTCAGACAAACTGATTGAGAAGTAAGCACAGAAATGGTAAGCAGGGGACCTTTGGCTAATAACTATTATGTATTTTTTTCCTCACTTCCTAATAAACAGGGCAAATCAATTACGGTAATTAAAGATTTAAGATAAGAGCACTTTATATCTGGGGGGCCCAGCATATCAATTATACAGTTACCATGTTGTTCTCCCTCCTAATGAGACAATCTCGCACTGTAATTTTGCAGAATTAAAAGCATAATTAAAAGGGGGCAGGAGAAGAAGGGCAGTTTACCAAAACTGATTAGGAGGGCACCCTCGCCTCTGCGGCTCCTGCGCGAACGCACAGTGCAGATGCGCTTCCCAAACACCTTTTCATTTCCAAGCGATAACCCTGTTGGACAGCTGCACTGATAAACCCAGACTTTAATTACAGGCGGGTTTTATGGGAAGAGCCGGTTACTGTTTTGTCTCCCTACTTTCAAGCTCTTGGTTGCTGGATGTACCAGCGTCTGCTAGAAGGCAAAGGGGGGAAACAGCTTATCTACTCGGGAACAAGAAACACATAAAACATAAGAAAAGCAATTACATGCCTTCGGTTTCCACTCCTCTGTTTTTATAGGGCTTGTCTAAGAACCTGAGTGATTTTATGCACCAGAGCAAGATGACAATCAAGATGAGTTGCAATGATATGCATGGGAGGCTGAGACACAGCACCTTCAGGTATTTTTTTTCCTGTAGTTACAGGTCTTCTAAACATCGTATTTTTTTCAGACAGACGAGAGAACCCAAAATTTTGCAGCTGAATATTATGGGCACTGAGACCAAACGTGAGAGCCCAAGTGACAGTTACCAGAATGTAACTCAAGACAATCCCTTCTCCCCTTCCTTCAACCCTGCGCGGTCCCAGGATGGATGCAGATGGTACTGAGAAAGACACCATCCAAAGATGTAAGTATTGAGGTGACCCCCAGGATCTGACTCTTTGTCTATAGGACCTCCACTACCCGTACTGTTGGACCCCAGAGGCACTCAGGACCAGTGAGACACAGCTATGCTCTTTGACACTTGGCATCAACAACCATTGCTGCTTCCTCCTTCCTAAACTTTGTTCCCCAACACTAAATTACCCAGTTTATGTCACACCAGAACCTGGGGACAACTGAAAGCAAGAGGTTTGGACCCACACACCTCCGCGTACTTTCAGACAGCCAAGTAAAAGGCCCACAGATGACTTCTTGGTCATGCAATTCGTTGGCCTCACCAGGCACAAAGACACCGAATGCTGGACAGAGGGTGAAACACAATTTACAGGCTGCAAACAGACGCCTTTAGTGCAAGGTCCATGGTGCAAGGCGCTGCAGAGCCCCACGCACCCCAAACAGGAGTAAATAGAAAAGAGGACCCAACGACTCTCTCTGAGCTATAGTGTGACATTTCCACTTTAATTACAGGCCCTGGAGGTGACTCCATGGGGCAGCTGGGGCAGTACTGGCCCACAAAGGCTGGTCACCTGCTGCCCAGTTTTCTTTGTCTTTGCTCTTGCAATGCAGAACCCCCTGGCAGGAATGTACCTTCTTTTCATGATACTGATGTGGAGATCCTCCTCCTGCTTTACTTCAGGGTGTTGACCATTGCTCTTATCGCTCTCTTCGCTGTCGTCACTATGCGAGAAAATTGAGGTCAGCTCTTTCTTCGGGATCCTGGTTGGAGGTAAGGGGATCGTCCTCTTCTCTGCCAGGCGACCCCGGTTCTGCCACAGGATGGAGTTAGTTGGAATGGGAAAGGGAAAGAGGAAAAAAGAAGAAAATAATAATTCGGTTAGGCTACCCAGAACCAAGCATCTCCTCTCAAACGGCTGCCCTGCAAAGGCAATGCTGTTAGCGCAGGTTTCAGACCGGTGTGTTGGGTGGACAAAGGCTGTGTTCACTCTGCAAAAGGCTTTCCAGCAGCGGCATACCTACAGCTACTTCTTCTAGTTCTCATACTCGAGTCCTGCGCTTCCAGCCTCTCCCCGCCTTAGCTCGATCCGTGACTGACCAAGACAAGAGAGCCGAAACGTCAGCACTCAGAGTGGAAGATGTACATTGGTGACCCAGGGACACTCTAATGTCATTGCCCCAGAGAATTTAACATTTTAGCAAACAAAATCATGAAACTGGGAAGGGAACCAGAGCAAGGGGCAGCGAAGCCCCGTTTTACGCACACTCTCTGTACAGGTATGTGGGCATACTTCCTCCAACAGGACAAGTCACAGGAAATAAATGTTTTTAGCAAGAACTGGAACAAAATGAAGAAAGGTGTGTGAAAAAGGTGCAGAGTAACATTTAACTAAAACAGTTTCTCTGAAACATCCACTCCAAATGAACCTGGCAAAATGGAGGTGTCCTGGGAAAGCCAGCCAGGCTCTCTGCAGGGGAGAGCGGAGCAGGACTAAGCAACAGAAGAGAGCCCGTATTGTTTTAATTAAACAAATTAAGAACGTTCCACAAATACAAAACAAAAACTTCTTGTTTACCTCTGTCAATAAATTCCAGTTGCGGTCATTACGGGGAGCCCTAATTGTTTTGATAATTAGCTAAATCCATCTGGAAGGCATCACCCCAAGGAGCCACGTTAGCTTTCCCATTCCGATGCACTCCCGAGCCAAGAACACAGCTGCCTGTGAACGGCAGACACCCACGGGAGCGAAGAGCCGAGGGCCAAACTGGCTTCAAAATGGGAAAAAGCATGTATACAAGGGAAAAGACAAGCACTTTCTTCTTGAGAGAGATGTGAAGAAGAAAAATGCACCCGGACACAGCAACAAGGTGAATGCTCCTACACCGCCGAGTATCCCAAAACCACGACTTGGATCAAGCTGCAACAGGCTTTGTAGTGAGTCCAAACGCCCAGACTCGGACACGGGCCAATATCCCGACTGTGAATATTGCTGGGGACTCTCAGAGACCCCCCTGCACAGGGTGGAGGTGAGGGGCAACTCCATCCATGCAACAGCCAGTGCCTCCCCCACCCCCTGCACAGCACAGACCCACTCACACGGCCCTTTGCAAAGAGGTTTCTCCCTCCATTCCCTGCAGGAACACGGGATATAAATTGTGCGTCTCCTACCCTTGAATACTTCTTGCATGCTAGATGCATTTCTACCCCTGCCCCCTTTTCTGCTCCAGTGCATACAGGGAATGCAGAGAAAGCTCACCCTCTGTCCAAAGCCCTCGCAGTGGCTCTCGCCAGCACGGTGTCAGCAGGACAGCAGGCAGGAGAGGAGAGAAAGGGAAAAGACAGGGGAAAGGAAGGAAAAACAAGGAGGGCAGTATTTGCACCAGATTTCTGCCATGCTGAAAAGCCAGGAGTTGATATCAGCATGAGCTTTATCATGCCAAAGCTTTATATATTTTTCTGAAGTTGCAATTTATCATAACAATTAAAGGGGGAGGGGAGGGAGGGTGTGCAAATTTCCGCTTCAAAATAATTGCAATTCGTTCTCTGCTGTGACTTCACAGGCTGAAGAGAACGGCACTGATCAGACACTAAAAATCATTTTATGGCCATTATGGTGCCTTCGAGCAGTTACCAGCGCTCAGTGACCGCCCAGGGACTCATCAGCCCTAACAAGAGTGAGAGTGCGGCAAAAAGGGAGGCACTAAGCCTGGAGAAGCAGCCCACCAGACCAGGAACTCAGGTTCCCCCTTTCCCTTGCTCCTCGGAATCCTTATTTTTCACACTGCCGTAAATGATATCCTTACCTAAAGCTGCAGATGTATGCAAATATGTATAAATACAGGTATCACCTAACACCCAGAGAGCTGCTTCCCTTAAAAGACAAACAAATTAACATGAATGGGAAAGAGAATCTGCATCTGCAGCAATCTCTGCTCGCAGAGATTTTGTTCTGACCCGGGGCCGGGCATGGACAGCATCGGAACCAGGGCCACAGTGGCTCCAGGGCCCTTGTAACCACTTGTGTTCCAGCATGGGCAGTGCATTTTTTAAAGTTGTGTTTATTTTGTTCTTTGTATTTCTGCCATTAGGTTTGGGGTGGTTTATTTATTTATTTATTATGTTTCTCCCTTCCCAGAAAATTAAAATAGACTGAGCCAATCAATTTTGCCTTTTATGTTCATCTATAGTCAGTTTTGAATCAATTGCACTTTCTTAATCAGTTTAGAGGCTTTCACCAGTAGATACACATTACTTTTAAATTAAGCACAGAAGTAGCCAGAAGCCTGGTCCAGAACCTGCTACAATCAATTGTCTCTCCATCGACTCCAAAGGGCTCTGGTCCAAGCTGCAACTAAAAAACACTCATTTGTGAGAAGCATTCCATCCCAGGAATCATTCCGATGACTCTGGCTTTCGCTGAAGTCCTTTGCCCGTTGTACAGACAGCGTACGGGACAGGAATGTACCCACAGAGCTGAGCAGTATCTTGAGCTCCCCACAGTTACTGAGATTCAGGGTTATCAGCTACCACCCCGGCATGCAGTGGCAGGTAATAAAGGATGCCCTTAGCAGAGCAAGTATGTGCAAGAACACACCCAGAGGCTGCAGTGGCATCGCTATATATGGGGAGGTACATGAAGATTTATAGGTATTTGATGTAAACCTCATGATCTCCCATTAAAAAAACTTGTGTTTGGGTGACACTGTCATCACAGAGTCATCTCATACACGAATGGGATGCTGCTGTTGAACCGTGAACCCTAGAAGAAGGGCTGAATATGTTAAGAAGAAAACTGCCTCCTTGATAATCATTGGGATGTCTGATGCTTGGGAAAACAACCCGATCAATAGTCACCTACCGCCAGGGAGCCAGGCATCCTGGGACTCCAGCTCCCCCCGTTAAATAACTCCACTTTTACACATGCGAAGTAAAGGGGGAGGCTGTGCTTTGCCAGCTGGCCTGCTGAAAGGAGCAGGGCTGTTTTGGGCAGCGGGTCAGGAGGAGCATTTTCCATAGCAGCTGTTAGTGCAGGTGCAGCACCCCCAGCAAGAAGATGCAGCGTACGTAGCGGTAAACATGACTTATAGCCCAGTGCAGCAAAGCCAGGCTGCCTGCCTGCCAGCTCCCTGGATGGGGAGGACGGACAGAAGGTGGCAGAAGGAACAGATCACACCCCGGAGAGCAGGGGGAAGGCAGGACGCCCACTGTGGACCTGTTCTCACCACGTCCCTCTGCGGGTGCAACCCAGCCAGCCCAGGTGCCGCCGCAGTTATCCCACAGGTGCTCTCCCCGACCCGCCAGCGAAGCCTCCGACAACCTCCCCGGTGCCTGCGAGGAGCCAAAGATGTTTGCTTTCACGACAAACACTGACTCAGCTCAGAGGAAACCTCTCCAGAGCCTGCACCTTCCTCTCATAACACAAGGATTTCCCCCAGCCCTTGCATGGGGGGGTGGAGAACAGAATATCACTTATGCTCCCTTTAATTAGTGCAACTAGAAAGTAAAACATTGCTGCAATTCTCCAAAGCTTCTGCAAGGGCGAGCGTTGAGGGCACTGCAGAACTGCCTCCTATATTAGGACTCCGTTCCCTTCATACATTGTTAAAGATTAATTTTGTGGGTTATCATACCAGCTAACGAAACCCAGCTGGAGCTGGAGTCAATAACCCTCCATCCCCCAGATGCCTTCAGCTACCCACCCGGCCGCTCCTGCGTCAGCCCAGTTCTCCGTCACTCACCACTTCACCCTCCTAGGGTCTTTTGACACCATTAATTGCTTTCATTGCCTGGCAAAGAATTGTCTGGGTGGGGGGTTGCTTTGTTTTTAAAAATCACAGACAGGCATATTTCCTTTCCCCAGGAAAAATCAGATGGGTACCAACGCACAATTTAAAGCTACCGATGACCCAAGTCTAGAGATGCAACTGCAAGTTAAAAAAAACCCCACAACTTGGGAACAGGGGTAGGTTACCTGAACGGAGAAGCCTGGAAGCCCAATCGTTCTGTCATGAAAGCAAGGGACCATCAGAAAAATGGAAAAGAAAACTGATGCTATTTCTTCCCTTCCAGAGAGCGAGGGAAAATTCCGCTCTGTGTGGCTAAGCAAGGTCAGTAGAGTTATAAAATAAAA
>NW_010124309.1:52963-54996 GCF_000699245.1 Pterocles gutturalis
GAGCTGTGCTCTCCCAGCCAAGAATACCAAACCCAAAGTGTTGTGTAAGAGCCCTGGGAGAGCTCGCAGATGGAATGACGGGTGGAGAGCATCGGACTTGGGGGAGAGACAGGAAGGGAGGGCTAGGAAAGGTTTCCTGCCCTGGGAGCTACTGCAACAAGGTCAGAACAGCTGAACGCCCTGGTGTGACATTCAAAGTCAGCCAGAAAAGGAAAGATTCCTCGCAGAGAGAGTCCCTGGTGAGCATTTAATTGATCCCAGCAATGGAAAGGCCTCTGCTATGAGAGCTGGAAGGCAAAAAGCTCCATGCAAAAAAAAAATGCACATGAAAGCAAAGCTTTTGCCAATCCACACTGACTGCCAACCAAACTCCGGCCATCTGATCCCGTTGGGAATTGACCCAAGAAGATGAGCAGGTGCAGTCCCTACGGACACCGCTGCTTCAGCATCCACATCAGTACCAGGAAAAAAACACAGAAATGCAAATAAATGATAAAAACTGATAAAATATCAAAGCTGTCTGCAAATGGTTCACGTGCCTGGGATTCAACCCTCAAGTATAATTTCTATTGGATTAAAAAAACACAAACCCTGCTGAAGCAACAGCACATGCATTCTCTCTGTATACGTAGATCTGTGAAATACAGGGAGCAGACAGGGAATGCTGGGGGGAGGTAGGAGGGGAGGTTTGTGCCCTGCCAATGCTGGGAGCTGAAGAATGCTAAATCTTTTCCATATGTGAAGGAAATCCTCAAGTCCAGACAGCATTTTCTCTCTCTTTTTATTGATAATAAAGATAGGGAAAAGGAAAGGGGGAGGTTCTGAGAGCCTGGAATATTTTTCTTTTACTTTTTCAAATAATAAACCCTAGTCACATGGCTTTAATCAGGGAAATTACGCAGCAATGGAGCCCACACATCCCCTGTAGGATAACTGACGGAGTTTGCATTTACCTTCAGCTGTGATTAGTGTAAACACCTACGAAAGGGTCAGCTGCCTTCCCAGATAATCCTCCGCGCTCCCCTGAGCCTTCATTAGGTCTTCCAGGCCAATGTGCTACCAGGTTGACTGTTTCGGCAGCAAATCCGGTCCGAGCACAGCTCTGCTGCCCTGCACTTACCAGCTTCCCCATCAAAACCAAGGTCAGAGGCAGAAGCAGCCGTCCAGCCTCTCATCTCATCTCCTGCTCCCCTGTTCAGTAATGAACCGATGAATAAAACAGCAGCCGGCAGCCTTCCGCTGCATCTATTTTCCTGCCTCCCTGGCAGCTGCAGTCCAGCCCTTTAACCTGACCGCTAACAGGTGCATTATTTATCATCTCTTTCCAGTGACACCAGTGTTACACGTTACCTCCAGCGCAGGAGGGACGCCCCAAGTGCAGAGGGAGCAGAAGGTCAGGCAGTGGTCAGGCAAAAAATGAAGGCAGTACAGACCGTGAAGACTCTTCAGGTTCTGGGGACTGTGTCCCACTCTTCATCAGCCTCATGGAAGTGGTTTGTGAGTTCTGGCCGTGACTAGAGGCAAGCTGAGAAGGCAATCTGGCACAGCCAGGGAGGTCTAAGAGCTGTAGCCAGGGGGACAGCAGATTCTGGGGATAACTGTCCTGCAGCAGCATCTCTGGGTCTGCACGTGACAACTCCTCATTAACAGTTCTGAGCTCTCCTCAGCTGGTTTATACAGAAGCCATCAGTTCCAGTACTGGCCCATTCTTTGGGCATTTTATCTTTTGAGAGAGAGGGGGAAAGTGTACCAAAGAAGAAAACTACTCTTAACCGCAACTTCCCCGCGTGATCCCAGGCAACTCACTTCACCCGTTGTGCTCCGTCTCCCTGCTGTAAGAAGCCATCAGTGACACCTCCTCTGCCTTGGACCTGCTTCTCTGTGCTGCCTACACTGTAAGCTCTCTGGAGCAGAGAATGACGTGTTGAGTCTGAGGATGTGCACAGAAACAGGGCTGTGGGTACCACTATAATCACAGAAAATATATGTATTTTAAACTGAAAGAAAGTTCCACAGAAGGGAAGCTGCAGCTC
>NW_010124309.1:55015-64086 GCF_000699245.1 Pterocles gutturalis
CAACATCATTTTCTGAAACCCTAAAGAAACAGATGAACAAGATCTGTGAACAGAAGGGAGCATTTCCCATTTATTACCTCTCAGTGCCTCATAAAGCCCAACAGATAATTTGTTAATAGAGTGAGAGCTATGCTTTTCTGGAAAAGCCAATTGGAATTTCCAGTCTTTGAAGGGAGGTAACTGTAAGATAGAAAATCTATCAGCCCTTTGGAGCTACACGTTTTCAAAAACTCTTTGGAAGAAGGCTGAAAAGTGGCCTAGTCTTTGTTTCCTATGTCTGTTCCACATCAAATAACTTTCTACCTTTCAGTCTGAGGTTGCAAAGAAGGACGCAGAGATGTGAAGCTGGGTCCTCAGGCAACGTAAGTCAGTATTAACGGAGTAAAAGTCAACTTACACCAGCTGAGGATGCGGTACACCAATGCTATCTCCTAAATAAAAGCAAAACTTACATATTTTTCTCTTTTTTCTTTACTTTCCGGCTCCTCCTCTCTGGTGAATAGACAAGGAACAAAAGGCCATGGATGCTTTCTGACATTTTCCCTTCTTTTTGCACACCTCACTGCTGTACCTTTCCCATAACAGAGAGACAAGAGAACAAAATAACTGTCCGTCATTCCCCCAGGTATTAATGTTTCACTCTAAAGTTTCATTACATCAGGTCCAAGAGAACACAGCCTTTCCCTGCGAGTCTGAAATATTTCATCAAGAGGAATTTGACGGGGGTTTATACTTTTATTCTGCTCTGGAGACACACGCTTAAAGCATTTCTTTGCGATCCTTGAGATTTTCAAGTGTGGCTTACAGCCTGCTCAGGCAAAAGGACACAGACCCAGGATTTGTTCAAGTCCTACAAGAATGAGGAGCAGCCGCTGTAGCTTTTCATTGGGCAGAGTGCAATTTCTGCCTCTTCTGTTTTGATTTTTTTTTCTTTTTTGATAAGTCTTCACTGTCATAAAGAGCAACTTTCACAGAGATCAAACAGAAACATCAAACCGTTCCTCCCACAATGCATGTTGTTGCTGTAACAGAAACCAAAACAGGCTTTATCTAACCAGTTCAGGGTGTTTTACAAAGTTCAATAATTATTATCTTCACTTAATGGGATGGACAGACCTGGATTTGTTGAGAGTCAGTTCCTCCTTTTCTCTAGGTGTCCATATGGAAGAAGATTTTGCTGCTGCTGTAGATATGGAGAGCTACAGCTGGTTCCTTCGGAAAAAGCAAACACCATCCTGAAAGCTGGGCTTCCAATATCCTGAAGTGCCCCTTCATCACTGATGACTTTGAAAACATGAGCCCCATCAGCGGAGCTCACAGACTGTCAGTCCCTAACCCCAGCCATACTCACCTCCAACACCCCACTGTCAGACTGACCCAAGAAATGCCTCCAGTCCATCCCCACCGCCGGACCACTCTCGTCATGGGCAGAATGAGATGGGAACTAACCAGAGGGCAAGTGTTCTCAGCTTTAAAAAAAATTGAGCAGTCTCCCTTGAAACTGAAGGAACCAAACAGACAAGAGCAGAGAAGCAGCAGCTGCTCCACACAGCGGAGACAGAGTAACCAGAGCTCTGCCTTACACCCTGGTATGCCACAGGCTGGTGCCAAAAATCAGCCACGTCTGCCCCCACGACAGGACCACCCAGCGCAGCACCATCCTCCCTGGACGGCAGACATGCCTCTGCAAGAACCTTGAGCTCAAGCCTTCAGGGAACACCCGCACAGACATCATTCAGGCTGGTAAAGATATAAAAAGATCCACATCCTGCAGGGTTTGAAGTCCGATCCCAGCACGGAAGAGCCGATCAGGAAAATCCGAGGAGAGAGCTGCCGCTTACTGAGCAAGCAACAGCCAGGGCTGCCCGCGGAGCCTCCTCGAAGGGACTCAACCCTCCCTGCAGCCAAGCAAACTCCGAAAATCCAAAGCAAACAAGAAAACGACAAATATTAGTTAAGGCATTGCTTCTACTTTTGGGGAAGAAAAAAAAAAAGCACGCCTTGTGTTTAAGCAGACATCATACTCTTAAATTAACAACACCAACCCAGAACGGAGCGAGGTGCAGCTCAGGCACAGACGTGGCACGGGTGGCAGGGTCTGACCAGAACGCATCCCGCAGATCATTTCCCCTTCTCCTCCTTTCACTAGCACCTTTCCTTCAGCACAGCTGAAGGCGCCCTTTTCTCAAGCTTTGTCTCCCTTCCCCACATCCCTCCCACCACAGATTACCTACGAAAACCACGGCTTCCATTTCCACTCTGTGATTTGCCTGCCACACCTGGGGGATTTCCCAGCAAATTGTATTACTTTATTTGGTCAATTGGCCTACAAATTGATTTTCCTGTACAAATAATGAACATTTATGGTTATTTTCCCCATAGACTGCTTTATTTTCCATGTAACAAAGACTGATTTCCTGCAGTTTTTGAGACCCGAGCATACGATCTGCAGTTCCTGTGACCCCTGGCTGACGGATGGCAAGGACACAGAGCACAACAGGAGGGTTTTGGGGTTCTTTTTTCCCCCTTACGCTCCGATAGTGCTACAGACAGAGCTGACAGCTGGAAGTAAACACGGGTACCAGACCAAGCAATTCTACAACATGTTTACTATGGGAATAAATTGTATTGTTCTAAAAGAGATTTGGTCCTGGGACTGGCCAGCCACGAGGCCAAAGCAGGCGCAGCTATCGGGGGACGGAGAGCAGCGCAGACTGTCCCCGCAGGGCTGGCAGCAGGCTGGGACCCACCCCAGGTGCCTCCCCTGCCCACCCCCAGGTGCCCAAAGCATCTGAAATGGCCACATCTGCTCATTGCAACCCCTGGGACACACTGCAAGGACTCCCTTTACTCTTAATTACATTATTGTGGAGGGAGAGGGAGGAGGAGTCAGGGGAGAAGGGGTTTTAGAAAACCAACAGGGAGCGAGGCAGCCTGGCGTGATGTGCCGGCAGGGACTCGGGGTGTTGTTCTGCACTCACCTCCCCAGAGATGCAGGGACAGAGCAACAGCTCCACAATACATTTAATTGCCACTAATGAGAAAACGACTTTTGAGACAGAGCCTCAAGCAAGTTTTGAAGGTCACTCCCGCAGGTGTGGAAAGGAATTGGACCAGAGCAGGGTCCAAACTGAAGTTATTCTACTTAGACCATAACAGATTATTTGTGGGCATGGGGGGTTAACAGCCTGAGGGCTGTGATGTGTGTCTATGTTTAATTTAATACATGGTGATGGCTGAGGCTGCCAGGGACAAAGGGCTCACAGCCTCAGCATGGCGGAGAAGCGAAGATCGAGAGGTTTCTCAGGTGAATCGGAGAGTGAGCGTGGGCACAGAAGAGAAAGTGAATTATCCGGAACACGTCCCGACTGCCCGCAATTCCCCATCCCCAGTCCTCTAGGGGTGGGTTTGGCCCATGAAGTCTGAGTTCAAATCCAATAAAAAATTAACTGATTTTGAACCACGACTAGACATGCCTCCTTAGAGTTCTAATACGTGCTCTTCAGCCGCAGCACGGAGTGGAATTAATGAAAGGAAAGAGAGTCTGAGAGTACCAGGCATGAGGCCAAGAGCACGCCAAATTCCTGCTCAGCTTCTTTGACTCAGGGGAATCCCTCCTTTCTTCCTGGCACTGCTAAGGAAGACATGCCCTCAGTCCATCAAAACGCTTCATGGCCGAGAGCACCAGAATGAGGTATGTCATGGTGGGGATGACACTCACCCTTCACAGAAGCTCGTCAGGGCACGGATGCACCTCCCACAACCTGCTGGTACAGCGTGCAGACGCTTCACTCCGCGGTGCACATCCATGGGCTTCCCAGTACCTGCTGTATGGCCGTCACCAGAGCACATCCCACAGTCCACCGCAACAGGGCAGTCAGTGCTACAGGGTCAAGCTGCTCTCATACCCCACTCCTGCTCAGAACCAGATTACACCTGCTGATTAACCGTGCCGGGAGAGGGAACCTGCTCCAGAGACAGTACAGAGAACTTCCTAGTTCTGGTGCTTTTTACAAAAAAAAAGGGGGTCAGACAGATGACTTGCTGTGGGTATCGCAACAGCTCTGACAATGCCAACAAAAAGGAAAAAGGATCCAATTATCAGCCTCACACAGTGTAGTCCCTGGAATCACAATGCCAAACCCATTCTTCCCACGGAACAGATACGATGCGCAAGCATTCAAGTCCAGCTCCAGCGTATCAGTGACAGCACTCTGCAGTTGTCCGCAGCCTTTCACTTCAGGGCTTCAAGGAAGAATTCAAGAAACCTCGCCCAGATCTACTTTTGAGCAACTGAAGAAAGATCCGACACCGCTGCCTGCAGTCTGTCAAGAACTGCGTGGACCACGCTATGCCTGTATCTTTATCCCGAACTCAAGCAGTCACCATCACCGCGCAGCACCTAGAACCATGGGTTCCGCTTGGTCTGGGTGTACTGACAAAACCAAAGGATAAACCAAAACTACTCACAGAAATATACAACTAGGTGGCTCAGCACATCAGGAGCAACACGAGAAGATCCCGCAGGGTTCACAATACATCTGTATATATAAACAGAACGCTGGGAAATAAATGACGAAGCAAATCCAGTGGCTTTCCTCAGAGTACTGAATGGAAGCAGGGAGCGTTTGGAGGTTCTGTGTTACTAGGGAGTGTTGGGAGTTGTATATTTTGAAGATAAACACAAAGAGAATATAAAAAAAACCAAACCCCAAGAGAGGTAAATAATTCATCAAAAGAATGAAAACAAGAAGCTGGAAGGAAAAAAAAGAAGAAATACCAAAGGGAAGAGTTTTCTGAGCAGGTGAAAAAAACTTCACCTCTCACGGGAGAGCAAACCAGAACCAAAATTAATTGAACAAAATCGAGTGGAGGGGTGTGTGACGTGTTTTTGAAGGTGAAACATTTTGTCTGGAAACTGGTATTTCCCCTCTTAGGCATTTAAGAATTTTCCCTGAGGTGGGAAACAAAGCCTGCCACTAAGCTGCTGACAGACGCAGCTCGGTCTTACGTGGCTTCCAGCAACACTTCAACCACGGAGAGAGACTTCAAGACAGCTGGACAAAGAAACAGACCTGTTCACCCCTTCAACACTTACTATGAAGCATGTCTTGTAGTTTCTTTCATCCAAAGCCACCAAATCGTCAAACTGTCTAATGTACAAAAAGCCGTGATTACATAACTTGCCCGTAACTATTTCTAAGTCTTGTAGGTTTCCTTCAGATTTTTCAACAAACAACTTGCTGCAGAAAAAGGTCTGTATTTGGAAGCTTCCTGATGGCAACTTTTGCAAGTGACATTCTCTGTTTTAAAACACACCACATCCATAAAAATCTAAAATAAAACCCACACACACAGTTTTTAGTGCGTACACTTTGGCTTTCTCTTGCACGAGCGTATACCACCCCAGGCTGTGGCTGCTTCCCATCCTGCAAACGATGCTGAGCTGTGCTCGGAAAGCACCTGGCTGGGATACTGCTGTACCTACGCTCAGCCTTCTGCAGGAGGGGAAATGTGTGCCTCAATAGGTGGCACTCTTCCTTCTTGAATAAATGTGCTTGGGTACACTTTGCCGTCAGAGGTGTTGGAGAGCAAATTTAAGGTCCTGACTTCTTATTTACTTGGTGAATTTCTGGGCCTGTTAAAATAAAAATCCCAGCCAAAGACAAGCTTTACCAATTACACTCTGCCAATCCTAATTCCCCCCCTGCAGTCCCAAGAAGACACAGACTTCTCTGCGGTCGCATGATCCTCTTGTGCACTGTTAAGCAGCTCTGTTTCACCCGGCAAGCATCTGCATTTGAGAAGACCATGAGAGTGAAAGTGAAATCCCAGCCTAGGCATGCTCCCACCACATCTTCCTCCTGCAGAAACCACCAGTTCCAGTTAACAGCTTTGGCCCTTCCTGCAGACACCCAGGCATGCAAAGCGTTGCAAGGAACGGTGCACACACCTCCTCCTAAGGAGCTGCCATGGAGAAAACCTGCTGGAGGAGTCCCCGTCTGCAGTTCCAGGGTGAGTCTATCTACAGGAGTTTCTCCTCTCATTAGCAAAATTCAGGAAGAAGACATCATGTTTTGTGCCCCAGAGCGACAGAGGACTTGTTTTCCAAACCCCTGTAAGGGCGCTCCATAGGGAATTAGCCACGGAGGTGAGTAATACCTCCGACCTGACAAAGCCTGGGAGAGCGAGCAGTCGTTTGACAGGAGCGCGGAGCAGCTGCTCTATTTACACGCCATTAGCACGCACATGCCTTCACACATTTCTGCAGGCACACCTGTGTTCCCCTATGTCCAGGAGGCATGGGAGGGGGAGCAGCTAAAAGCCAGTACCTTCCCCACATTTCCCAGGGAGGGGGTAAGAAATGAGGGTAAGAAATTCTCGTCTCCCTTTCTTATCCCCACCCAAGTTCAGAGCCATTTAAATCCTGGAAGCAGACCTGACTTTCGCTCTCCATGATCACCACCTCCAGAGGGTTAATTCCATCCTAGTCTGAAGAACAAGGCAAAGACACAGACTACATTTTGCTCCAGGTCTTCTGCCTGTGCAGACCTTGCCCCATAGAGTAGCTTTGTTAATCCAAAAAAAAAAAAAAGGAAAATTTAGCCACTGGTTTTCAACTGCTTCTGATTTGCTGAATCTTAAATATTTTCAGTGAAGGACCGGACTCGTGCAGACTGATACCTGCAGTGGGACTGAAGATCTCCCACAATGGCGTGACCCAGTGCACAAATGACATCCGAGGTCCCCGTGCTCTCAGCTGTGCAAGAAGAGAAGCAAACCAACAGCAGCCGCCACCCCCAGCTGCCTGGCTGCCCGGGGGCCTTTCATTTCCCCCCGCAAGCAGCCCCAGGACGCGGCCGGCCCGAGATGAGTCACTGCCGTGCCTGTCTGGGTCTCTCCGGGGTTGCGTGTGGAGGTGGAAGGGTTGGGGCTCACTGCAGGGATTTCCACACAGCCCTGTCCTAACCGCACCCCACTACCAGCAGCCGGAGAAGAAGACAGCAAACAGCAACACTCACCGAGGAGAGAAACATGGGGGAGAGAGATGGAGGGACGAGGAAACGAGCAGGGATACACTGCCCAGTTGCAGCCTACTGTACTGGGATGGTACTGGTACCGGGATCAACAACAGTCTCGCCAGGGAAAGCCTCTATGTAAGAAAGGGAATGCAGTCTCCTTCAGATGGATTCAAACTACTTCTTTGGATCTCCCTCACTCCAGCTCAAAACAAAAGCAGAATAGAAATGTCACAGTACAGCACAACATCCCTTGAACTCCGCTCTCTGCATAGCCAAAACCAAAACCCAGCACAAACCCAAATTCTGATGGATTCACAGAGAAACAGCCAAAGTAAGAGTTAATCGAGTCAGGGCCAAAATCTTACACCCGTTGGTTCTGGAGGATCAGGTCTGAGAGACAGCTCTTGAGAAGGACATGCCCTATTAAAATAAACAGGGATCAGATGGACAAATCCCCCCAGACATTTCGAAAGGCTCAGCTGAATCTCCCTCTGCACTGTATGCAGGCAAGTGAGCCATTCCCAAACAGAAAAAGCTGAAGAGGAAAGCAATAGCAGGCACTCCAGCAGGCAGAGGTCTCTGCTGGTTTAGCCACTGGGTGCCAGCTGGAACTCTAGAAAAATCCCCTCTGAAATCACATGTAAAGTTGGGAGGGTAAAAGAAAGGCAGGGAACAGTATTTAAAAATGCAAGTTAAATGAATAATATTTGTGGATTCTTTAGCAAAGACCGCAAAGGTGGAATTTAGGTGGAAAGAAACTCTGACCCCTTGGGAGGACATTCCCGTAGCCTCCTGAGATGTTATTTACCGAGCCCAGGAGGTCAGCTGGAAGAAGGGGAAGATCAGAAGAGCTCCACCTCTCCTGGAGGAGGGGTACCACACAAGAGCGCTTTATTTTCGGGCAGATCTGCTGTGCTGGCACCTCTGTTGCAGCCTTTCTGACCTTGGAGCAACTAGACAAGCAATGAATACACTTTTTAAACGTGCAGCATGAGCTCCTGAGCTGTTGCCTCTCACCTGTTATCTCCTCCTCAGAATCACCGCCTGGTTTTTATTCCTATCTCCGCTCACCTGCCCATCTGCAGTTGCAGCACAGCTCACTGTTTCTTGCAGATGAAGTTAGTGCTGACTTCTCTGCACAGAAGCAAAGCACAACGAGACCAAGAACTTTGCCAGCTGCTTTGTCGTGTCCAACGGGCTGCTGTCCTTTCACTGGCAGGGGAACCAGCGGGCAGGTGGCAGGGACAAGAAGGTAGAAGGTAGATCCTTGGATTCTCTCTCTGCTGCACTACAGTTTGTGTCTTCTGGCTGATCTCCCGCTGATCCCGTCCACTCAAACACAGAACGCTCTCTATGCAAATCCGGCTGGAACTCAAATGCCTCATTAATTTTCGGAAGACATCCCCCAGAATTCTAGAAATTAAATCCTACTTCTCTTGCCCACTAGCTCATCTACTGGTTTCCTTCTTCAACGCTGCGAGACCTGGGGATTTCAGCCCCTTTTACATCATCCGCACCACTGCAGTGACCGACACAGAGAGCGAGCGCGCACTGACGTGTCTTTATCGCTGCAGCACACCCTCCTGTCCTGTCCAGATCACCATTGCGTGTTCTCTGGCTGCAACAACACATAGAGCCCCCGACAGAACTCCACGGTGCCAGGCGCTGGATAAACCCAACAAAGGAACAAACCCGACCCCAAGATCTCTGCTGTTTAAATAAAGACAACACTTGCAAAAATATCTGACAGCTTCTTAACCTCCTATTTCCCTGCATTTTCCCTTCTTGCTGATTTTATTGCAAACGCAACCGTGGATATTTCATACCGTGAAACAATTTCTTCTGAAGCATGTTTGCAACTGCTTTGTTATTTCCTTCTGGATTTTAGTCAGCGCTTCTGGTACCACAGAGAGATACATATGTATTTTTTAAACTAATTACTCAGAACAGCCATGTCACCTCATGCAAGGGACAGGGGCTCCGCTTGACCTTTAGTCAACAGGAAGGGAACTCAGACCGCGCTCTGCGGCAGCAGCTCTCTGCAGCCTA
>NW_010124309.1:64114-75246 GCF_000699245.1 Pterocles gutturalis
TCTCAAATGGACTTCAGGCTGCTTTGATCAAGAGCGCTCCATCCAAGTTGGGTAAATGCTCTCACTGTGCCTTTTGGCTTCCACCCATAAGAACTTGACTTTTTGCATACGCAAAACATCGAAAAGGGCGGCAAACGCCTATGGGGTATGTGAGCCAGATGTGCCAAAAAATAATCACCTATATAATGTTGTTTCTATAATTCTACTGATAAACATGGTCTGGTGGGCAGGGGGATGGGCTGGTTAGAGAGGGCAGGAGAAACCGGGAGCCAATGCGTCCTCTGTACCAAGCTGTCCCTGCCCTGAGTCCCCAGCAGATCCTCAGAGGTTTCTGAACAGTTCACTCACAGTAGGGCTGGAACTGGGGAAAGCCGAGACATGCTAATGCGCATTGCCTGGAAACCTGGTGGGGATCCCAGCGGGAGTTAACGCAGCATTAACTCCCACACCAGCCCCTTGGCCCCTTCGTGGCTGTCAGTGCACAGCAGGAAGGAGGAAACGTCTCTGTAGGGCTCCCTGAAAGAAGTGCCACTGCAGCAGCTCCCAGAGAGGGGGAACTCTGCGAGCAAGGGCTCTGCCATGCCAGTTGCTGAACCTCCACCGTTCCCTCCAGGTTTAGATGTTCTGCCTGGGCTGCCCAAACCTCATCTTTTCCCCTCCTTCTTTCCAAACTTCAGTACAAGTGTCTGCACTCTGTTAACCCACTTAGAGGCATCGTATGGTTTCAGCGGAGGCTCTTGAGGTCTTTTTCTCACCCAATTTTCCGCCTGGGATGACTAGCACACAGGATGGACAAGCCACTTCTTTGCCAAGGTCACAGAGCCAGTGAGGACTGGGTCCCCTCCCAGGTCAAAGAGCTTCACCAGCCGCAGCTCCTTCCTCAATCCACCAGTGACTTTTCTGGTGGCAACGGGTGACACTCACAAATCACCACCCCGCAAAGGGTCTAATCCTGCAGCCCTGGCAACCACATCACCGCGTAAAGCCAAATCCTACTGAAATCTCTAGAATCGGTGCCAAAAAATGCCTGAGAGTGAGAACAAGCTGCCCTCATCCCCCAGACAGGCTGCACAAGGCACAAACCTGGTCTGCACCATCTCCAGGACAGCGGCTGTGCCATTCAGAGATGTTGTTCGTGTAGCACCTATGACAGCATGACTGCGATCTGCATTAAGGATTCTCAAAGCTCTCCTCCTGTAACGTGAACTTGCAGCTCCTGTACTCACAAGCACATTATCGCAAGGCTCAGCTCCCTGTCCTCCTCATGTTTTATCCTGGAATTAGACTGAACAGGTTTATGGTGCTGGAAGAGACCTGCTTAGGAAAAGGAGGGAGTGATGAGTTCAAGGGAGAGGGATAATCTAGATGGGCCAGAAAGGCAGCTCTGAATTTGTGACTGTATTTTTAATTAATCGCATGGCACTTAGGAGCCGATGACAGGTGGTTCTATAAATCTAAAATAATTAAATAAAATAGGCATAAGCTAAATAACAGTTTTGTATGTGCCATGCATATTTAAATATAAAAATCATGAGTGTGATATTAATAAAATATATCAAAGTTCGCATTTATATAAACCAGATTTATTGTGCTATATATAGTATAGCTGGGCCTTATAGCATCACAGAGGTGGCAAAAGCAATAAAAAACTAATCTGTTTGTAGGCAAGCAGCCATATTCATGTTTGATGGGTTCACACAGACAGGCACAAAAACCTGAGAAGCCAGCTTTATTTCCTCATTTTCAAAGATCTGTAATGAGCAACTATTGCTGCATTTCTGCACATGACATGTACAGATCCTTCTCTCCACACCCGACACAGCTGGTACGTAAGAGTGCACACGTGTGCTTTGCATTTTGATGACCAACTCTTCGGGGCAGCCTTCACCCCAGCACAGCACACTCCAGCCCCATTCCCACACCTTCACTTATAAACCATTTAAGCCTTCAGCCAGCCCTAAGCTGCTCTCATTTATGCCACAGAACAAAAACGCTCTCACCCACCACGAAAGCGCTATACAAAAGAAAATCTTCCTTCACCACCTCCTCCTTCCCACTGATCTCTGCACCGAGTGCCGCTCAGCTAAATCCCATGGATGCGATTTCATTCCAAATAACTAAATTTTTCCAATTCTGCACATTCCAAACTCCACGCGAGTCGAGGACATCAGCAAAAGAAGAAAAGGAGAAGTCATATCAACCTCAGTATCCACAGCCAAACCCAGCTGGTGACACTGTCCGTGCAGCCACCAAGCAGGTCTCCAGCAGCCTGCGTGTTACGGTGGGTTGGTCTGAGTCAGGATAAACGGGGCGTCTGCTAAAAGGGAACGGAGCCTCAGGGACTGCGACCCAGGGGCTGAGCTCCATCCATTGCCAGCTCTCTTCCTGGATGATCACAAGGGGTCATCTCCTCTCCTCATGCCCCGCTTCTCTCTGACCTCTTCCACTCCTAAAACCAGGGTTGAAGGAGGATAACGCAGCACCTCGTATTGGTCCCATTCTGGCAATAACAACGCAGCCCCCCCTCCAAAGCACAGCCCAGCTGACGTTGTATTACAAGATCAGCCAAAAAAGCCCCGAGAAACACACGGAGAAATGCCGGCACGTTTCAGAGGGCTCCGTGGAGCGGACTGAGCGATGCCACACATCTTCTTCAGTAATTACCAGGATTCTCTGATCAAGGTAGAATTATTTGCTGAGAGGGGACATTATTGATTCTAACTCGCTGGCCTACGGGGATCAGCCTGGATGCCACAGTAGACCCCGACAGATTAAATCCTGTCAGAACATTCGCGGGAAGCTTTGAGGAAAGATTCTGTCCCCGTTACTGCCTTAGCATATGTCAGGTTTCACAGCTCGCAGGGTATCAAGATGCTTCACGCCAGCCAAGGCTAACAGCACAGCATCTCAGCGCAAGGCAACGCTGGGGACGTTTCCCTGGGCAGATGAATCCAAGGCTTGTGAAGAGGGAGGCGGGCGACAGGGTATTTCCTCGTGGTTACTCGAGTGAGCAGTGAAGCTGAGAGTTCCAGATGCATCCCATCTCCACCTCTCCTCCTGCACGTACAACCCTCTGCTGACACCTTCCAGGGTTATTTAAAGCAAACATCGAAGGAAGGTAGATTTGGTTGTTTAAGGAGTGGCAAGCTTTGACAGAACACACCGCGATCGCTTCTCCAGATAATTCAAACACCACCTTGCTGCGTAATCTGGCGGCCAGACAGAAGAGCTGACTGGAAGATGAGGAGAAAACAAAAGCAGCCAGACAAGGAGTGTGAGCTGGAACAGCACCTCGGTGGGGGAAGAGGCTTGGCTTCCAGGAGAAAGCCACAGAGGTCATTTTGTTGAAGCCCAACGTATCTGTTCATTACCTGAGCCCGCAAGCTGGAAACGCTCGCTCTGGCAAGCAGCGTGCACCGCACGGAGGGGATGAAGAACAAGCATCGCTCCCTTCAGAGGGCGAATGCTGCCCCAGCTCATCCACACGCCAGGCTGCCGGCTACACCAGCGCTGAGCAACAGGAGGTAAAAAGGCAGAAATCCCACCGGAAATGTAAAGCAAACACTAAGGAGTGACAGACTACAAGGCAGTTGGACATTTCATCAGCATCACACGCGGCAAAGGGCCTTTGTAGTGGCAAAGGCCTCTCCTTCCCCACCCATCAGAAAGATCTCAATCTTAAATTATTGCACGTGTAATTCTAATAACTCCTTCATTCACTGGAGAACTCCACTGGCTTGTCAGTGACAGGAGGTCATAACGGTTCCAGTCCGTTACTAGATGGGAACGTTGGAACTGTCAGAGACGCTGAAAAAAATAAGAACATCCAAGAAATATTTTGTTCCTGCGCTGGGAGAAAAAGGTAGCTCTAACATGGTATGAAAATGAAATACTTTTCATTCCAGCAGTGAATTAGGAGGTTTCCAAACAGAAACTTGTAAAGTTATATAGTTTTAAATCAGGAGATTTAGAGAACTTCCTCTCAAAGTTCCCGAATAGTTAGCCAGAGCAGTTCTTTAGATGCTTTACTCAGATTTTTAATGAGCCTCAGCACAGTGAGGAAATACAAGGTAAATGGGAAAAAAATAGCGCTGTGCCTGTATTTTAAAAAATGTAAGCATAAGCAGAATAATCCAAGTAATTTTATAAGCCCCAGGAGAAATAATGAAATAGACGAAACTGGACAAGTAATAATAAATTAAAAGAGGGTGATCTAATTTATGCAAATTAAAGCTTGTTAATAGGAAAGATGTTAAACTGATATATCTTTTTTGCTGAGACAATAGTGCTAGTGTAATGTGCTTAGATTTCTGCAAGTTATTTGATCTTACAGCACGTAACTTTTTGAATGAAAAATCACAGTACTGCAAGTCTACATGGCACAAATTAAATTAAAAGGATTAAAAGGTGATCATAAGGTGTATGCAGGCTGCCCTCCTCATTCTGGACAGCCTGCTTCTTGACTACTTTGAGACCACATACTGCCCACTATACCTGCAGAAACCTCTGCGGTGGTCTTCGGAGCTGCACCTGAAGGACAGCACCACCACCAAAAAATAAATCAGCCCTCGGCTCTGAAAGAACCAATTCAGCTTGGTAAGAAACAAAACTGCTCGAGGGCCAGAACAGACTGAATTGTCCATGCTCTGCCAGGTGTCCTCTGATGCACACCAAGTGCTGATGCCAGCCACGCCAGCCTAAAGATGAAAAAGAAGTCCACAAAGTCAAACCCATGTAAATCCAGACTGACTGTGATCAGAGTCCAACCCTGCACTCACACGGCCATGCTGATTTTAATCCACATTTACCTTAGATCAGGATAGGATGTTATCAATCCTGCTGCAGCTCAGCAGGGACACTCCAGGCACGGATGAAGTCCCGACAGTTTTAGGCACTGAACACACAAGGAACAAAAACCTACCCAGCCATTCACAGTACACAACTTATTTTCCTTTTTTTTAACTGGCCCTAAACCACTACAATACTTAAGACTAACGTGTACAATTGTTAAGTAACACTGCTATTGTAAACTCTAGCTCATTGAACCATCGCTGAAGATTCTTGTAGTGCCTTCCTCTGAAAGTGTACTTTACGGTTAAGTGGGTGAACCACAAGGGGGAAATAAAAGAGGAATTGATATCATAGTCTCCTCTGGGGGGAAAAAGAAGCCCAATAAATAAAAAAGGTATGTTTGTGTGGTTCACCCCATGTCACAGAAAAAGAGATCTCAAGAATCACAGCTGTGACAAATGGTGGGAAAAGTTATTGATCTGAAAGAATTCGTTTTTACTACAAGGGCTGGTACTTTTACTTATTTAATAAAGGTTCTGGCGTCAAATCGCTGTGAATTTCAGGATTATCTAATTCTATCTAATCTCATTCAATCACTGATGCTCCAGACTGTAGCAGAAAGGAATGCTTGCCCTTTCCTGTCTTCAGGGGCTATCTCCGGTTACCCTAGCAACACAGCAAAAGCAGCTCCAGCAGAGCCAGTACCACCTATCACATCCATCTCCAGATAAAAAGAAAGGATGGGGTTACAAGGGAGTTTTTGCAATTTGATGGGTAGCGATAGGCAGAACAGCAGCTCACAGCGGAGTGGAACCTACTCATAACTCTGAATTAGCACGGCCCCAGAGACTCGGTGATAAATACAAGCTCCTGGGGGTACGACACTCGCAGACAGGGAGCTAGGCTGGTGAAGTGGTCTGCTTGCTTTCGAAAGAAAGAGAAAAGTTTTATACTAAGAAGCTGTGGTAATTAAGAGGCCAAAGTTAACGGAAGCTGTTTAAAATCCCAGAGCTGCTTTTTAACTTATCTGAAACAATCATACCTCCCAGCACTAAACTGGGAACCAACTACAAGCAAACACACCATGTTGTCATCATTTGAAGTATTTCAGAAGATGTATTTTCTAGACTAAAAGGCAGTCTAGTTTCTCTTCTATTACTAAAAGCTCTCCAGTTTTCCTGCTTCTTAATCCTCTGGAAACCATTCAAAAAAGTTCTATCTTCCTGATTAGCACAACGCAGGAAACAACAGGTACTGCCCATCATCCTGCATCTTCAGACAGAAGATGCTGTTACTCTTAGACATGTTGATTACACCTTACTAGGAAGTCTATTTTTTCTTCCATTTGACAATGGGATAAAACAAAAGGCCACACCAGGGCTCAGGTTTTTTTATATGAGTGAGCATCAGCACAGAACTCCCTCCCAGGCAACTGCCTTCAGTTTGCACCCAGGGACAAGGTCTCTTGCTCCATGGCAGAGCTGAGCTCTGGATGTGTGCTGGTGTCCAAACACACAGGACCTCTCTACCAGCAAAAGCTGCCGCAGCGGCACACGTGCAGATGAACACCACCTTCTCCTGGCAAGCGCCCCCCTGAAAAAGCCAGGGTGTTTGTGTGAGCCCCAGGCTAACGTCACAGCACAGCAGCCACGGGGACAACAGCCTTCGCTGGTGTCTGTATGCGTTACACCAAGGTGAGACTGCCTCCAGCGACCTGGCTTGTTGGTGAATGCTGGTGCAAGATCCTTTCTTGCTGAAGATGTAAGAGATTCAAAAAGCCTACTCTGCATATCGACTGAAGCTATCTTGACATCCTAAAATGCCTGGGAATTCCCTCCATCCATCCCACCTGGTCCTCAGACACGTTACACAAAAATCCCGTATCAGATTATATTTATGACCCAGGGGGATGTGTAATTTCCTCTGTCCTCACGGGTTCTCTTAAAATAACAGCCAAAAATAAAAGAAAGGAAACGCATTGCTCCAAGAGTGGAGGTGGTGCATACAGAAGATTTACCTTCACACAAGAGCAGAGGTGTAAGCAAGCGCTTACCTACCTAAGAGGTAAAGCAGAGATGCTAAAGACATGCTCAGCTTTATTTACAAAACTGCACAGGATCCCTGCAAGGATAAATAGCTCTTCAGGAGACGTCTTTCATCGCCCTCAATTGGAAAACACAACTTTGGGCCAGAGCCCTGTAACAAGTTTTTCACTGACATCTACCAGAAGCGAGGAAGCTGAGCGTCTCCTAACAGAAAAAAAGCCTTGAAATGGTGAGAATGGTGATTGTTCAGCTGTTCAAGAAGTGAAGACGATGCATTTCAATACAGACAAGGAAGAAAGGAGAGAAGAGGGCATAGATGCCAAGCAAGAACCGGCTGTGTAGGCAAGATTTTTTCCAGATGAAGGAAGTCGACTGCGCATAGGAGAAACAGAATAAGACAATGGAGAAGGAAAAAAAAAAAAACCAACACCAAAATAAAAATAAGCAACAAAACCAACCAAACACAAAGATAAAAAAAGGAAAAAAAAAAACTATAGACAAAACAAAGTGATTTTGCAAGCATAAAATTCTGACCAAGCATTACTCCATTAACAACAGAGTGGATCTCCTGTCCAAAGGCTGGGGTCAATAGGAGACCTCTTCTCTGTTCTCCCTGTCTCAGAACTGAACCAGAAGAATCAACCTGAAAGTTCATCATCTCTGCAAACTTGAACTCGTTGATAGTTTCAAACCTCAGGAAAAGAAAAAAATGAACAAAGTTTATGATGGAGTCACCTCTGCCGTTGAGACCCATGTTCACTGAAGGCATTTGCCACCAGGCTCCAAATTAGCACCAATCCCTTTGAGCGAGGCCAGCAAGTTTGGACACAGACCACTGCAAATTAAAACCAGGTGTCTGTGCCCTGAAGCAGCAGAGAGAGCCCTAAGCAGTTTAATGACATCTCTAAATAATTTTGACAGCAAAATTACTTATCCTGTGTCACCTCTACACTGCCCTTGACACACCGCTAACAAGATGATGTTGCTTTCCCTGCTTTTCTATATTTATTTATCTATCTTTCTTCCCATGCTCAACTTGCTTTTCCTCAGACCAGTCGATTTTCCAGCTCTGATGGAGCACAGCACAATTCACCAGCTGCAAAGCCCATCCTGCCTCTGCTGCCTTAGTGTGTAAAACCTGCTCCCAGAGCGGCCGAGGAACTCCCGCTGCCTACCACGGAGCCCACCTGGGAGCATGAAGCCACAGTGCCAGAAATGACACTCTGCCTGAGCTCTTCCAGAAGATCAACACTATGCAAAAGCCTGCAGGACACGGAGAGCCCCTCTGCAGTCCTTAGGGATCCCAGCAGGAAGGAATTTGCTCCCGCCAAGCAGAACCCCTCGTACACGCCAACCTCAGCATAAATGTTCTTTCACCCTCTTTCACAGAGGGTTAGCGTGGCCTCTCATTCACAACACTCAACTGAACTCACAGACGGATTTTCCTCTGTCCTTCCATCAGGGAAGACCTTTTTGCATCCAGTTTCTCACCATTGCTCACCGACCAGCAGCAATCTTCACTGCAGCAACCCTCCCCCTCTTGGAACTCCTTAAAACCCACTGTAAGATGAAATTATTTTCCTAAGCCATAGCTGCTTACACACCTCCGCTGCTCACTCACAAGACTGCAATCCAATTAATATTTTCCTTTCCAGAGGGTATTTAATAATCCACAAAATTAAATCCTGCAGTATTGTGCTGGCACTCTTAGTGCCATTGATCGGGGTTTGTTCTGCTCTGCGGGTAAGAATAACCAGTCGTTCCACCGGCGCAACACCCACCTTCCCAATCTCTGACCGTGGACGACATTGGGCAACTGCAGCGTGTCCAGTTCCCGAGCTGAGTTCGAGACCCATTGGGAACGACGTCTGACACAGAAGACGTCTGGGAGCACCTCTCACATCCGCACCGGTTCCCACGTCAAGCTGTCAGCTGTCCCCTGCGAAGCGCTGGACGCCCAGGAGCAGCTGATTTTAGGGACCCTTGAAGCAGACACCACGTTCCCACTGCCCTCACATCAGGAAGCCTGGCAAGCTGAGGCTGTGGACCCACACTCAGCACCCTCTCCCCAATACTGGATGGGAGGTGTGAGTCTCTCACCCCATTTAAGAGCACAACACACCTTATCTCCAGTTCTTCTAGGAAACTGATCTATGACAGATTTTGCATAAACTTTTGTTAAGCACTCAGGTTTAACTCACAAATTTGCAGTGCAACACACACACTCTAGAAGAGGGAAGTCCACTAAAAAACAAAACAAACCCACAAACAAAAACCCCAACCAACTCCAAAGACTCCCAACAAATGCTAACCCAAACTAAAATGTGCTGGATTAAAAGCAACAATCCAAATCAGCATGAAACCACAAATAAAAATCAGCAGACTGTGCCAAAGAGTTTGGGGGGATGAAAAGGTTTATAAGTCTGCTTTACAGAGGGGCTTTTTCCACATTCATAAGGCAGCCCTCGGAGACACGACGGCAAAGTTATGAAAACAGTCCCCTTCAAATAAACCCCCAGATTCTCCAAGCCTTAAATCCACAGCAGCTCAGAAAGGAACCAAAATCTAATCTATCCCGTTAGAAGTAACATTTCAGACTTAATCCTGCCTCTACAGGCACACAACTACATTTTCCAGCAGGCAAAGTCCTCTTCTCATAGGAAAGTTCTCTGGAAAGACTCACATCCAGTATGGGAGACTCCCCACTTTGGGCCAGCCTCTGAATTCGGATCCCACAACACAGGGATCTCCTCAGCAGCCCAGGGATCTCCCTTCTTTCCCCTCCGGTCCTGGCTTTCCAGGCAAACGGGGGAGCAACTGGGTGGCCAGGAGGGCATCCCTGGGGACGGGCAGCGAACGCAGCTGCAGCCAGAACCCAACAGTCACACAACACCACGCTTTGGGGGAGACGCAGAGCTGCCTTCACCCCTGCACTGCTGACACAGGGAGACAGGAGATGCTCAGAAATCTTCGGGGTAAGTAACACGGACTTTGATGATTACTGACATTCAGTTTCTTAAGTAAGCAGATAGTTAACTTCTTCTATCCTTGACAAAGTCTTGGAGTAATGCCTTAACCTCTGGGGCATCAAAAGAAAACAACGATGACAAAAAGCAAAAAGAAGCGAATAAAAAGAATCACATATAAATCAAATCAAAAGCAAAATACAGCCCCAGTAAGCAAATGAATTACCATTGTCATTGACCAAGTTATGCACAATTACAATGTGTCTTGATGTGCAATGAAGAAGATGGGGTAAAAAATAGTAATTCTATCATGCTTTCTGTTTTGTTTGAATATCACAACAGCTTTTTAAAAGCTTGCCTTTCCTTCTTTACCTGTGACCCAAACCTCAAACTCCAACATGGGCTGCCTTTCAAACACCCTGTCCAAGAGAAGATGGGAAAAGAGGATGAGGAACAGCCAACGGCCAGTCCTAACACACGTTCAGAGGCAGCACAGCTACTACAAAAAGCCCAGTAAGGGTCCACTCTATCTGGCAAGGCAAACAATCAAAGTTATGTGGGATACACGATGCTGGACTTTGCAAATCTGAAATATTTTGTTTTAGCAATAAAGACTTTCGCGCTGTTCTCAAGACCATTAGGTTTCGCCCTCCCTCTGGCTCAGACCAGTGAGCACACCTTCCAGACCAGCCCCGGCTACAGGTTTGCAAGTGGAGATGGAGACAATGCACGAGTAGCATCGGGAGTACAGAGGGAAGTTTGACGGGGACAGAGGGAACGTAGTGAACGGGTTTCACCAGAATATACCAGAATCCATCCAGGGCTCCAACCAGGACGAACTGTGTCTGCCCAGAACTGACTGAGTACAAATATGGGGCAAGACCCCTGTTCACATCTGACAACTGACTTTGTGAGTGCTTGGCATCCTGCGCCTCCACAAAACTGAACAAACCGAGACTGGTGCCATCTTTCCCCTCCAGATCTGAAAAACCTCGGGTACAAAGGCAAGGGGACAGCAGCACCGGAGGCACTGTCACTCTCCAGAAGGGCACGGCGGTGGGGTAAACAGGCAGTGCCCCCTTCCCCATCCCCGCAGAGCTGGGGAGGAAAGCAGCCAGCACAGTGCCACGCCGGCACAAAAAAGTGCCACGCCGGCACCACTTCCCCGCAGAGCCTGTGCCCTGCTGCCCGCACACCGGCCCGGGAAGGATGCCTCTGCCCCTCCAGCCCCCAAACCGGTACCGGGGGTGCCCTCCCCACCCCCGAACGAATCCTCCTGCACAGCCCCATCCCTGGGGGTCCTCCCTGCATCCCCCCAGCTCGGAGCGAC
>NW_010124310.1:0-27139 GCF_000699245.1 Pterocles gutturalis
AACAGTTGATACAGATAGCTCTTGATATATGCTTAAAATCTACTTTGTGTATTACTCTAAAAGACTGGAATTTAGATTTGTTTTTAAAAGAAGTTTTGCATTCCGGTTATAAAAAAATTTTTTTACATTTTATTTTCAACAGCTCACTCCTTGTTTTCAAAAATGCCCTGCTTAAAGCAAAAAAAAGCACATTAAAATAGTGAATCACAAAATGGATGCTCTAATTTTCTTTCTAAATAAATTAAAAAAAATAAAAGAAAATGTAATAAAAAGATAAAGCTTTCATAGAGAATTGCAGCAATTATATCTCCACAGCTACAATATAACCCAAAACTTTGCAAAGGCTTTGATTATTGAACCATGGCTGAAGTGAATAATTTGGCTTTCACTAAGAAAACAAGCACATTCATTCTCACCACAATGGAGAGAGGCAGTTTTAATTAAACCTTATCAAAAGATGAATAAACTCAATACCCATTCCACGGGACTCTATTTTCATCTGTTTAGTTTAAGCTTGCCATGTTCATGCAATAATTAACCACTGTCCAAGGAATGCTAGAGTTGTGTTCATGTTGGTAAAGATTTAATTAGTTCAATTATCTGGAGAGTATTGAAGGCTCAGCACAGTACTAATTTCTTCAGGCTTTATACATACCAGATCAAAATATATTAAACTGAAATATAAGTGAACAAAGAAAACTTAGTGTTTCACTTCAGCTACTGAATGCATGTGTGTTTAATAATTTTATTACTGTCATTTTAAAATGAGGTCTCAGAAACAGAATTTGTAAGCTGTGAATTACCCAGCGTTCCAGATCAACTCTTTTTTTTCTTTCCTGAGTCAGCTTACAAACATATTTTAAGCAAAATTAGGTCTACTTTAGAAAAGAAAACCCAATACTTCTTTACACAGGAAAAAGTAAAGTTCCTTTTACATTTCCCCCCTACCCCCCCCCCACCCCCATCGCCTACATATTTTACGTCTTTCATGGAAAGTGAGGCATTTAAAAAGCATTGAAAGCAGTGACACAGACAACTGTTTCAATCTGTCAGACAGCATGGACAGACAGTAGGGATCATTTCAGAAAACAGAGTGGCCCCCAGCGGCCTGACCTTCCTGGTGGGAAAGCGAACACAGCGCGGTGCTTGACAAGCTTGCCAACAAAGGAGTATATTTAGTTCCCCCAAATTCTGCCACGCTTCTCACAGGAAAAACGCAAACTGGGACGTCGTCATTGACTGCTGCTAACCAAGGGTAACTTCTAATTGGTGATTGCACCGTTACCATGAAACAAAAAGGAAGAGATGAACAGTGAAAACATTACTTCACTACATTTAGACTGTAAGCGTTGGAGTGAGCCCAGTTCCTATTTTTTAAAACTGTTCAACTCCATATTAGATGCTATTTGAGATACAAGCCCTCTGTATCTGTACGTGCAGCTCCTGCCACCTTCAGTGGGAACAGAGCCCAGGAATGGGACCATTAGGCGATCTCCCTCTTTGTGTTACTAAATTATCATTAGCTATTCTTTAGAAGGGATGTTTGAATAAACCACATTCATTTTCCTGTAAGGTTTAAATGACATGTTTATTACTACCACGGTCCATCCTTTGTTTTCCCAACACTGTGTTTTGGAGTATGAGTCCTTTATAACCAGTGAAGGCTGCACAAAGATGGCCAGCATGTGAGAAAGGCACCAGTTTATTTCCTTGAGGAGATATGGACCACAGAAGGATGTTACCATTTTCTTACGAAGCAATAAAAACTTATGAGTTAATATAAAAGTAACTGTTTTGAAATTGCATACTACATTATACCCAGGTTGGATTCAAGCTGTCTATTTGTCTCTGCAGGCAGTCAAAAACTACTTTATGGATCGCACTGCTATGCTTCCCAGCAGTAAATACCATTTGATAAATAACCCTCATAACACACGGTACCTTATTTTTTACTACTCACATCAGCTGTAAAAATGTAAACACTTGAAGGAATAAATTAACTAATAAGAGAAGGCGTGAACCACACATTTGAGTGCCAGCTGATGCCTCAATTCAGTTGCCATTTTGGCCAATACTTGATCTCCCCTTCCAGTTTTCTCTAGGGTGGAAGAGAAAGGGAGATGCCAAAAGCTTTTCTTGAGTCCAGATGGCAGATAATGCTCAGCAAGCAACTCGATACAGCCCATTTTCCATCAACCACCTCCCCTTTCTGGCACTTGATTTTTAAGTTGCGTCTACACTCTGAAGACCAGAGGTGCCCTGGGGCCCTATAGCCCATCCTTCACAGACTTGCTTCTGCCTGGAGTTTCTGTGAGGTTTTATGACAACCATGTGGGAGCAAACAAGGCTAATAGATGATTATGTACTTAATGATTCACATTTACAATAGCTGAGCAAAAACTGACCTGAAATACCAGTGTCTGTCTCTGAGTGAGCATAAGGAAGCATATGAGGTTAAAAAAAAACCCAAACAAGTCACAGCATGTACAACTGAGAGCCAAATTTCACTGTATGTACAGTCATTTATTAATATTCAGGTTTGTAATTTTTTTCCTAAATTATAACTACTAAACAACTGCAGAGTGAACACAAATATACCCATATTGATATATCCAACCTCACATTCTTCAGTATTTTACAAATTGCTTCATCTTCTTTCCCAGAATTTGACCAAGCCTTAAAGATAGTAATAATTTTTATTATAGAAAATTCAAGCTATATTCCAGCAAGGACTTTGCTGACCTTTACACTCACAAAGCATGACAGGGAAACATACGTTGCTTTACAGTGACTATTAGCTACAAAGCTGATGAGAAAACGAACTATGTATAGATACTGTTATAGTACAAATTTTATAATATTATATAAACTATTTCCACAAGTAAAGAGATCTTTATTGTGGTCCACATAAATAAATAAATACTATCTAAAATTATTAAGACTATGGCAATCACAGAAAAATTACAGCAACAAAAATCAAAAGCCATTTATTTCAGGTGCTGTTTGGTTCCTGAATATTAATCATGTCCCTGAGATGATGCACCTTCTCCCATGTGAAAACCTTGGAAGGCAGTAGTATATACTGTAATTGGATAGTCATTCCAAGCAGGAGTAATTTGCCTGCCAACACTTTTAAATAGGTTCTGTTCTTGAAACACAAATCACTTATTTTATCTGGAAAAGTTCTAAGGAATGGTCTGGGTCTGCTACAGATTATCTACAAAACAGGTTTAATTTGGGGCTTCTGGCTCACCTCTCAGGTGAGAAAAAAAATCAGAAAGTGCACAAGAGATCTTAGTAGAGGCACAATCCTTTATCTCAACTAAATTTTAAAACATTGTTTTTAGTTGACACAAAACTATCTATTTGCTTAACAAAGAACTTTTGAAGGAGGCAGCAAGAATTTGGCTGCCTTAAGCCTGAAGGGTATCTGATTTTCTGCTCCCTCCACTTTGAGAACACAATTCTCCTGTTTTTCTCCTAGTCTGAAAACATTTTGTGATGTATGAGTTCAGCCGAGAAGTATCAGGGAACTTTGTCTACACCAAAAAAGGAACTTCAGGGTATTTTGTGCAGATAATGAAAAGAACTTGTTCAGTTTTGCAGTGTAAGTCATTTTTACCACACAAATTCTCTGCGTTTGTGTTAGCAAAGAATAGTTTGAGTCTTTTGGTTTAGAAGATCTTCAAGCAGACAACAGTGTGTAAACTATCCCAAAGTACATAACTTTACTAGAACAACCTCCAGTCTGTAAGCAAGGGCTTCAGAAAGGCCCCTTCATCAGAGTTCCTTCTGCTCTTCACCCTGAACAAAGCCTTGGCTGACAATACTGAAATCTCCTTCTTTCTTTGGATTAACCCGCCTTTGCAGGAGAAGTATGCAAATGCTATATGTGTTTCTCTTGCTGAGGCTACTCTAACCCAGCTATCTTTTCACTGTCTATTTTACTCCAGCAGACCGTCCTACTGGCTGACAGGGAGACCAGCCTTCTAATACAATATCTTTCACAACACTGACAGTTGGATGCTGGGGCCTGCCATGAACGCTAAAAGGAGCTCATTTAGTCATAATTAACTATTCCCTGCATATTTCCTAAGGTATGGTAATTGTGGTAAAAGCCAACAAGTGAAGCATTCATTCTGGTTTTCTTTTAAACTTTTATTTTTCCACAGCAGTGTCTTTCTTCCCCCCCCCTTTTTTTTTTTAATTTCAAATATTTTCTTTCTTTCTTTCTTTTCCTCCTCCCTGGAAACATTTAGAGCAAAGAAAAGGAATGACGGTGGAGATAGGGAGCTGCAGAAAACTGTGATGTAGGCAGTTCAAAAGGCAAAATCTGCCATACGATACAGGACCCCATGGCAGCACGGAGCTATTCATCTGGGTAAAACATAAAGAAAAATGAAATGAGTAGAATAAAGCTATGCTATTAATGCATGCAGAATGATGGACATCCTATTTGGGTAACAGGGAGTCATGAATATACATTTCTAATTCCTTAGATATGATGATAAGCGATCTCTGTTTCCATTAGCACCAGAGTATATGTATTTGACCAATCTAAAAATCTTCAAAAGTTACGCAGATGTAATGCACTTTACACACTATTCCTTCTCCCTCCTCACAACACATGCATAGACTGAGTCCCGCTGCGTGCAGTGGGGGTTCTCACAGGAATAAGGTATGATGGATCCAGCCCTATATACAGACCATGGTTATTGCTGTTGAGATGGAAAGCCTTGGGAAGCTGACATGGATTATTTACCTTAAAAGGCAAAATGTGACCTCATGTCTGCCCTTATCTGTCTTCTGGTTTAGGTTAAATGAAGGAAGGGCTGACAGCACTCTCTGTTTACTTACCGACTTTACGTCTGCTGGAATTCTGTTGCCTTTCAGAAAGTTTGGGACTTACAGGATACCTATCCATCATATATGTGCGTCATCCATATACAAAAGCAAGTGATGACAAAGCTACATGTCTTCACATTTTGATCTCCTTTACACTTAGATGTACACCAAGAGCAAAGAAATCACCAGCTTTTGCAAAGAATCCACGAGGAGCCTGGGGGTTGAGAGGGAGGTGTTAACTTTGCAAATTCAGCAACTGTGCCAAAAGGGCCAAACACAGCACTGAGGTTATTATTATACAGCATTTTCCCAGTACCACAAAGTGTGGTAAGACCTTTAAAGAACAAAGTGAGTAAAATCCATGACCTACAGAATTTGTGCTCTAGGTTTCAAGCACAACATAAGAAATAAAGTTAATAAACAAAGAAAGAGATAAGGCAGAGAGAGGGCAAAGCTTCAGACAACAATGTCATAGAACAACTCATTTTACTTGTGTTCACATGTTAACAATTCTGGTTTCACTTTTTAGTAGCATCCACCTACCTTCAGCACATACTCTTACACTACATTTGCTTTAAACTTGTAGAATATTTTATAATAAAAAGACTGCAATTTTTTTTTCTTCAAACACTAGAGTACAACCACCTTTTGAAGAATCTTAATATCAAAGAGTAAGCTGGGTATGTTTCCAAAATCCTTTTTCCCTCCCTTTATTTGGAGACTATACCAAATTTGTGGATCAATGTGGTTTGTAATGGTAGGCAAAAACACACTAAAAGCCAAGCTGACAAGTGGTTGCTGGAAATCTTAATGGAAAGTAATTGAATATGGTATTCAAATCAATATTACGAAATATTTTATGACCATGGTCTGGGATTCTTGTTTTCTTAGGGGAGGATTTGGTGGAGCTCCTCCTTTTCTTCCTGCAGTGCTCTAGCTGCTCTCAAGCAGCATTGCTTCCTCCAGTCCTGCAGCTGGAGAGGTTTTTCTACTTCTTATGCTTCTGTGAGGACCCACGCATTCAGACTGAATTGCATTTACTCTCTGCCTTCAACAGTAACTCACAGAAAAAGATTCAGATTTCTAAATCACTCTGCTCCACTGAAGCACATTTCAAACATCCTTCTAATTCCCCAGGTGTGCTGCAGTTTCTCTGCCCTGAATTTAGGAGCCCAGCAGAAGGAGAGATGACTATGCCCTGCTGTCTGGTGACCTAAGCAATGCTGTGACTTATTAGTAACATTCCTACTTTTGATATCACATGAGCTGGTACAGTAGTATCCCAGAAAACTGTGAAGTTTTGAGGAGTGAGGAGTACAGCTTTTATAAGAGAGTAAGTCTAGGACTTGAAAATTCAGGAAGTCTCAGCTTTTAAGTTCACGGAGGAAATATGGCAAGGGTTAATGATCCAAAAGCAATGCTCCATCTGCTAAGAAAATAAAAATCACGACTTAAGCATAAAGTTTCTGGACAAGGATTTTGACAGGGTCAGGTCAAGAAATCTTCAATGTGCCTCACTCTATCTAAACATATCTCCTTAAAGATTTAGTAAGATAGCTTGTGGGATATTTAATGTAGGTGTAGGATTTAGTTTAAAAAAAAAAAAAAAAAGAAAGAAAAACGTGGTGAGGCAAAGTCTTAGAAAAGGTTTATCATAGAATCATAGAATAGTTTGGATTGGAAAGGCCCTTAAAGATCATCTAATTCCAACCCCCCTGCCATGGACAGGGACACCCTCCACTAGACCAGGTTGCTCAAAGCCTCATCCAGCCTGGCCTTGAACCCCTCCAGGGATGGGGCATCCACAGCTTCCCTGGGCAACCTGTTCCAGTGGCTCACCACCCTCACAGTGAAAAAGTTCTTCCTCATGTCTAGTCTAAATCTACCCTCTTTCAGTTTATACCCATTACCCCTTGTCCTGTCACTACACTCCCTGATAAAGAGTGCCTCCCCATCTCTCCTGTAGGCCCCCTTCAGGTACTGGAAAGCTGCTATTAAGTCTCCTTGGAGCCTTCTTTTTCTCCAGGCTGAACAACCCCAATTCTTTCAGCCTGTCCTCATAGGGGAGGTGAAAGAGAGACATCAGTTTACTGTACAGTTAACAACACAGATGGAAAATAAGATTAAAAAGTGAGTGATATCAAAGACTACAAACACACACTAAAAAAATGACACGGCCCAATCCCAGGTTCAATTTGTGGACTGTTTTATACTGCTCTATTTAATTTGAAATGTAATACGTAAAACAAAAGTTGAAATGTTATTGATTGAACTATGCTTCATCAACAACTGCTCACGTTACATAGAGCTGTTTAGATCACCTCAGGCCCCACTGGATTTTTCCAACACTCTCTACACATCCACCCCCCTCAAAAAGAGACATAGGCAACTCATACAGCACATGTTTTTACACACAAGTAATGATAAAAGAGGTCACTGACATGGAATATGGACCATGTGAGAGAGCTTCTTCCCAGCAGAAAAGTGATTCACAAAGATGGGTAACTTTGCAGAATGCACACTATCAAGTTCCAGTGATTTCTCAGAAATTTGAAGGAGAAAATAAAAGATGCACAAATCAGATGATGCATATGTGATTCTCCCACTCACTGCTCCTGCCTGATCTTCCCTAGAGAGTCAAAGAACAAAACAGGATATATTTAGGATAGAAAAATCAGGATTTGAGTGAACGACAAAAAACTGCAGGAATAGCAAGTCTGAGGGACATAAGGCATTTACTAATTCCTTCCTGGCTACTATTCTTCATTTGGATTATGAAGTTTCTAGAAGCTAAGAAAACACTGAGTCAGGTTTAGAAAAAAAAAAACAGAAGTTATCTGGTTAAAAAAAGAAATGAGGAGTAGTGGTTAAATTTTGTCTTCTGTTTCAGGCTACACTTCTTTTACTTGCCAGAAAATGTAGATATGTGCTTAGCTTTTTTCTTCTAATTTGGAGTGATAACTTCTTTGGTCATGAACCTAGGACATGCAGAGGTCACTAACCTGTGTCACACATAGTTCTAGGAAAGACTTATCTGCACTTGCCTAACTTTGTAGCCAAAACTTGTAGTCCAAGCAGCTTCTGCCAGATGCAGGTAGATGTGATACCTACCATAGGTTCCTCAAATATATCTCAGGCTTAAAGTCTAGCAGGTCTGTCCAGTGCTTACTGATCCTTGTCTTTACTTAATTGAGATAACAGACTTGGAGATTTCCCAGAGAGCTTGCTCTCTTTTCCCAATAGAATTCTAATTTTCAAACTCCACTCAAATAATTTAAACGTATATCACTTTCCCAAACAAAGCACCAGAGCAGACATTGAGCAGTGAACCTTCTAAATTTTTCAAACTAATTTCCAAATTTTACTTAAACAGTAGTTGGGTACCTGCAGAGCTACTCAAGGTGGTAAAAATTCTCCCATGGGATCTGCATAAAGGATATTTTTATTCTGATATTCTGCTCTCTTTATTGAACTTTGCAAAGGACTGAGCCTGTGCATTCATTGGCACAGACTATGGCAGACAATATTCACAGTGCCTATCTGGAAGAAATTTGCACTAAAGTTATCTGAAAGGTAGAGAATGCCTGTGTTTACAGTGCTTTAGTAACTCTTCTGTTTGGGGAATGAGCATACTGTTAATGCTGAGCTTTTTATATGAATAAAAACAGAAAACACACATCTCTAAGTCTCTGCACAAATATTTTGATTAAGAAAGTCCTTTTAAAAAATCTGCTTCTGATTCACATTAGGTGGAGAAAGGGAAATTCAGCAGCCTGTGGTTACTCAATAAAGCAAACCCTGGCTACTCCATTACCAACTTTAAAACTTTGATGGATGGAAGAAAATGAAAGCTGAAAATAAAAAAGATCTGAACACTAAAGCAAACATTCCTCAGCATTCAACCAAAAGACTGCTTAAGCATTAGCTGCAAACTTCTGAGAGAAGTACATGTTTAATATATAAAAGACAAAATTCCTTAACAAGAAGAGATACAGTTTGCAAAACAGTTCTTCAGCAGCAGTTTGCAGACTTCAAGTCTCAATTACTCAGCCTGAGATGGTATTGTTGTGTCTATGTTAGTTTTGATAAGGGAGCCAGCCCTACTCCCGTTGAAGTCTATGGCATTCTCTCATTGTCTTCAGGAGGAGCCGAGCTAGACTCAAAGCCTCACAAAGATTCCATGATAAAAGACTCCGGAAGGTACCGCAATCCCATCTTATTTTCTTAAGATTTCTGAAGAAAAACTATGCAGTTCATTTGTACTCATATGCAACATGCCTTTTATATGAAAATACAGACCAGTGAAACAAATGACTGGTTAGCAACATTAACAGCCAGGGGCTAGCTACACTGCCTGGGATGAAGAGCTTTCCTGCAATTTTACCACCACACAATGTGTCAGATAAGACTTAAGCATTTTGTAATGCTGATATTTTATATAAGCTTTCTTTAAGTCTATGACAAGCAGGAGAACCTGTAGTCTTCATTTCAGATTAAATTTTATACACTAAACCTAAACGCTTTATTTATTTTTAAACCCACACTTTCTAAGGGTATATAGTCTTTCCTGGAAATGAACTTATATAATGCAACTGAAATTGCATTCTGATCTTATGCAGTCTAAACATCAAAAATGAGCTCTGTTATAATTCAGCTTGTAACAGAAACATGTCTTTTTACAACAGCAGCTTGCAAAAAAACCTCAACTCCAATGCATCCAGACAACAAAACACTGCCCCATGTTAAAAATGAATGCAGCTCATATCTACCACATTCTGTTGAATTGCTAAAATTGCCCAGATAAACCATTTGAGAGTATGTCAGGTTTAATTAATACAACATGACCTGATCATTTCCACAGTTGGGAAGAAAGAATCTGGCATTCTTTCAATCCAGAGCTCAACCTGGAGATTATGCTAAGTTGCTTCATTCATAGTCCACGCTCCTCCGCACATGTCAGGAGGACACCATTTGTCTCCTCTAGTGATAAACAAATTATACATTAAATCAATTCCACTTCACAATAATTTTCCCTATTGGGTATTATCTTTCCTCCTCTGCTCCCTCCAGTTAAGCTTGCATCCTGTAACTTGCTAATGAGCTGGGGGCTTTCTGTTCCAGGTGGCACCCCCTGCCTCGAAGTCATGACATTTCCCATTTTGAATGCTGCTGGCATTTTTCGACAGCTCCTGCTAACTAGCCTTTTTGACCTGCACTAAGAGGAACTCATCTGATCGAATCCTCTAACCTGCCAATCATGCTGGCAAATGATCTTCACAGTCACTCCCAAGGCAAGAGGAGGAAAGAAAAGGGAGAGCAAGAGGGGGAGCAAGAGAGAAAGCTAGTGAGAGAGTGATGGAGAAGGTAAGCAGGCAGCCTCTGCAGCTACCTAATGAGAGTACTTTAAGTCTCTGAGGCAGCTGAAACACTGAAAAACTGGTGGGAAAATTAGAACAGAACTGAGTGCCTGGTGCTGTAATTACTGATTTCTTTCTACCTTGAGATCATTTTGAGAGCCATACCTCCGAGATATGCCATTTTCTGAAGAACACAAGTTAATTTTACCATATAAATAGAAAACAGATATATTTTTCCCTGCCACCATCAATATGCAAACCTCATAATTCTGCTCTGCCAACTGGCGTTCTTTACAGAATTAATTAGGAGCTGTACGCTTGTTAAATGAGTGTCTTCACCTAGGGATAACTGTGAATATTTGTTGTTGTTGCAAGCCAGAAATAGCATTTTTAACCTAATTTAAATGCTGGTAACATTTACACCTCTGTATTTACAAGTGTCTGCACACAGATACATAAAACAACAAATACAGTATCTACATAGTCTAGACCTGACTTTGTGGGCTGAAACCAAGCAGAGTCATGATAATGACTCAGTTGTTTTGATTTATGATGTGACAGATTACTTACTGCTCAATCTTTCAAGCACAGAAGGACAGATTTAATTGTATAGATTTTCTTTGCCTTCAGACAACTAGTTTTGTTCTTAATCAAACAGCAGGTGGACTGTAAGCTGACTAGATTGTAATACACATGCAATGCACATACTCATCAAGAGAGGTATTACAAGCAATTGTACAATAAAAATTTCAGGAAAAAAAAAACTGGTATTACATGCTGTAACTGTATTTTTACAATATACATGCCAGAAAATATAATGCACAAATAGTCCTTATATTAATGTCAAGAAATGGCTGTAATGGCTATTTCTTGACATTAATATTAATTAATAGCTAGGTACTAATGTCAGAGAACGATCACCCGTAATTACTAATCCAAAAGACATATATGCTCCAAAACATTAATAATTTATAACAGGACCACAAAATTATGGAAATACCCAATTCTGTTTCTGCTTTTTAAAATATCTGAAGATACTGTTTCAATGTTATTCTTCTATATTATGTATTTTTATTGGAGAATTTAGTATTTTTTCCTGAATTTTGGGGGTTTTCCTCCTCAGACTTTTCATAGTAATTTAACAATAGGAGCATGTAGGAAACCCATCCACCCACTCTCCAGCTTATGGAAAAAAATAAATTAATATATTTTTATTAACTGAGTTGTAAACTACTGCTGCATTTTTAGGGAAGAATCTCCCCACAACTAGGAGTACTCAGTGCACATTTACTTTAATGGCTGTTGCCTTCAAAGCCAATTTTGCAGTGGTTGGTTTAGTTTCTTTGTTTTGTAGACAATCAGGCAATGTAAACTACAGGCTCAAAATAGCAACAGAAAGCTCGCTCTCCTCGGAAACAATTCTGATGTAAGGCATTACTAAAATGCATTTTTTGTTTACGATTTGGCTGAAAGTAAAATGTTAATTCTGAATGCTGCAAATGATGCCTGAGAGGCAATCCCTCTCATTAGCTTTGCCATCTCTCTGGGTTACCGGCCGTGTGTCAGCACTGGAAGCCTCTGCTTTGTCTGCAGACCTCAGTTTCTCCCCTTCAGTGGTTCCACTTTTCCTCTTAGACAAAGCCTAACCGAGGAGTCATGTGAGGAAATAATCCTAAAGGAGAGGTGACTGTCCATGGGAGAATAGGGAGAACTTAGACCCGCTTTTGCCTCCCTCCTAGTCATTGTCATTTATACATTGTCCTCTCTGCATTCAAATGTCATCCCAGACTATCAGCCCACTGCAACTCAAACGGCCTTTCATGCCTAGACGCTTCTTAAAGCATCAACAGACCACAAAGACTGTCTAGTGGGAATCGCTTGCTATCCTAATATTAATAATACATTACAGTGCACTTAGGGCACAGAGGTTTCCACCTTCCAGATCCTAAATTTAAGAACAAACAAACTGGAAAGAGAGATAAACAGTGTTGCAATTGAGCACATGCATTCATGCAAAGCGCTAATAACTTTCCTACAGCATAAGCGACTGTTAAATTAAAAACCTCTGCACTAAAAATTATTTGAAAATTAATCTTCACAGTGCTGAAGGCAAGTTATCATGCATTAGAAATGAACTGAAAATAAGCTCCAGACTATGCAATGGTACAAGAAAATATGATAGTGTCCCTTGACAACAAGTTCATCTGTAACAGCAGTTATGTTTCCTTTTTCTTCTGCAACTCTGCAGCTGATTGGGTCATGAAATACCAACTTAAAAAAAACCATGCCAGTAAGCACATAGACACTAATTTAATACAGAATAACATGGTGTATATAATTGCAAGGAAGACATCAATCTGTCCCGGCCATGGAGGTTTGAAATGCTTGTCCTACCAAGCACAGTAGGTAATAATAAATGCAAAGTCCTCCTCTCTCTGTCCTGCTTCCTTTCTTTTCCTGTTCTTCCTTCATCCTTAAAGAAACTCCCAAACTACCTCTCCTCCCAGAATTCTGTCCGCAAGTTTAGAAATCTTGTTCGTGCTTACTTATTTCCGACTATTTCCAGGCGTAGATGCAGTCCCGGTCTTTCAGTGTACAGATCGAACAGGCTCTCAGCACTGCTGTTCAGCTGGATTAGCAAGACCACAGGAAGTTCACCACTGATTCACTTTCTGTACTTCTATGCATTAGGGTACCAACTCTGAATAAGGAGTTTTATCATGAAAGGCACAAGGCGGCATACTTCATTACTTCTACTGAGTGCAACGAAGTGAGAGTGCATTTCACATGACAACAGGCAAGGTGAGCTATTACAGTAGTTACAAAGGAACACCTCTAAATATATTTCCAATTCCCACCAAGTCCCTGATTACGTGGCAGCGCCCCTTTACTGTGGCATACTGGGAGACCTGATGGACTTCTGCAGGGATGGTTGCTCCATCCTAAGTCACTGTGTATTGCTTATGGGAGACGTGGGGTTTATATGAAGACAGAATTGCACCAGCCAGATATTTGCTCAGTCCATTTCACCCTCTGCACAGAGTCTACTGAATACAGTGGGATTTTCTTTATGGCTGAATAGAGGGCAAAATTCAGTCTATAACTCTTATTTTAGACTTGTAGGAACAAGACAATAAATTCTTAGATATCAAGAGGAGAATGTAGTCCAGTGCCTGGTGTTTTTCCCTTATGTGTTAAATGTAGGGCATATTGTATCAGTGTAGTGATTTTATTCTTTGATATTACGTAAAGCACAGCTGCAACAGTTTCATAAAACCATTATGTCGCTAATATATGAAAATAACGGCACTAAAAGTATTAGAGAGACAATATCTTGGATCCTGCAGTTATCTTTCACAGCTTAATACTAATTTAACATTTTACAAAATTGATGTTACAACTACAACTCTGTTTAGCACTGTCATTACTGGACTCAAACCCAAATTGCTTTCAGCTGTCCACCACAACTGCATCCTATTAGCCTTTTCACGAAAGCCAATTTATGCAAATCCAGCATTAGTTAAATAATTAAACTGACCCTCAACACTCATATATAGACATCGTCTGGCACTAAAAGACGCAAGAGAAATCTAAACCTTCCATCTTCAGCTCTTGGGCCTCCATATTTTCAATTGCAGCAGAACAATGGCTGCTAGTACACATTGAAATTTGAATCCATCTATTAAAAAAAAAAAAGAAGTGCATTTAAAAAATTACACTGTTAACGGGACACTGTTAATGGCTGTGCTTTTTATCTCTCTGCTTTTCTCTCCTGAGCCAGGTTTACACTGAATTTTAAGATCTCGCACCTATAGAGCACTACCGGCTACTTTCAGCTTTTGATTAAATCAACAATGACAAAATCTGGCTGACACACAGTATCTTGGTCCATAACTTCTCTTTTATGCAGATTTTTCTCCACTGTAATTACTACATTTATCCCCTGAAGCTGGAAAGATGAAGACTTAGAAGCATGCTACATGGTTTTCCACAGTGATTCAGCAACGCTGGGATACCCAGGATGGAGTAAATGCAGGGAAGTTGTGGATGAGAATAACTTTTCAATGCTGACTGCTGGACACATACACTGCTGTAATATAGCTTCCCTGCAGCTTGACTAGGGCAAAGCAGGCAAAAATGTTCCCACACAGCAGTGCTGTAGAGGCACTCTTATACAATTTGTAAATGTAAAACTGAAGATGACGAACAAAAATGAAACTATTTGGATAGGGATGCAACAACAGTCACCTCTCTAGCAAAGAGAAAAAGGTGATTTTACACAATGATTCTGTGCTGCTGAACATCCCTGGTCAGAAGCAACCAAATCAGTAACTATCACTTTTTGCCATTATAGTGGTAACTGTCACCATTTCAGCTTTATTCTGTTTCACACAGCCGAGCTGACCCGAATGACGGCATCATCCCTTCGATTGGCCGGGCTGGTGTCAGTTGCTGGCTTAAATGGATGCAGAAGAAAGAACTAGGCATCCTGCGACTGGAATTCAGGATTGCTTGAATGCATGTGCATGTGGGGAAGCAATACAAACAAAGACCAATTTTTGTTTTGCTCCAGTGAATTGTCAAAGAGATTTAGAAAGCCAGGGGATCTCATTATGGTAATACAGGTTAAATACTTTAAAAGCATATGGTGTTAACATCCTGAATGAAGCTGTCCCTGCCGGCTCTGGGAAGCAGACAATAGGCCAGAAACACATCTCCTGTCTCTGGTTCACCAGTGGGAACTGGGGATTATAAATCACCACGAGAAAACATCGCGTGCTATCTGGTCTTTTCAGTTACAGTTTGACTCATCCTTCTCCAGAGAGGAACAAGCTCTAGCATGTATTCCACTGGCCAAAGGAAAAAGCAGCTCTAGAGTTTCTTATGGTCCATTCTTGTCTCAATAAAACAGCATCTGTAGAGATGGGCGAATACAGTATACAACATATCTCAACAATATATGTAGAGATGGGGAGTGCTTCCACAGAGATGCTTCCTGCCCATGGGGAAAAAAATATCAGTGAGAACCATCAGGTACAAAATAAAAATGTTTTGCTTTATCACAAAGCTTTAAAGATGCTTGGATATGGCCAAAAGATTTCTTTCCTTTCTCCCCTAAAGGCCCCATCTAATTCACTGCTGACAGATTCTTCCGTGTGAAATGGAGCTCATTACCACACATTTGCCAATTTTCTGCAGTAGGTAGCAGTCTCAACATTGACCTTGGTAACTTCAAATGTCAGCTCTTTCCCCATGGGCACTGAAATAATGTGTTGTCTCTCTCTTGGAGCCCAAGACAATGACACAGTGTAGTCCACAAAGACCCTATTAGTAGTACGAGCCTGACAGGGATTATCTAGGTTTTCAGAAACATGTCCTAGGTTACTGCTATTTCAAGGAGTTTTTTGGATTTGTAAGCAGCTATGCTGCAGACAGGCAGCTGAAGCACTACAATATTTTAAAGACAGAAATTCTTGGAGATGCACCAATTTCTTCAGCTGCTCCTTGCAGCTATTTCTGAGGGCAGCAGACAAGCTCTAACAAACAATGATGGAGCCATTTACAAAGTTACTGCCACTACCTCCTCTCCTTCACCAATCTGCCAGAAATCGCTGCTTCCAAAGTTGGCAGATTATTATGTTTGCCCCTGTCTTAGCCACTCCTGGGCAAAGCCCAGTCTCTTTGCTTTCCAAACCCTAAGACAAGGTGGATTTAATGCAGTAGGGGCACTATTAGGGCAGTAACATCTGGCAAGCGTGTGGAGAGAACAGCAGGAGGCAATAATTTCTGAAATTATCACAAGAAGACTTGGGACAGCTTCTTTGTTGGCGCTATCAATTTTATTTCCTATTCTACCCTGAAAAAAGGAAATTAGGAACACTTGGAAGGAAGGACCAGACACTAGACATGAGACTACAATTTCCTTCAATACCATCAAGGTTCTGGAGGTGGCTGAAGATCACTCCTTGTTTGGGTTTTTTGTGCGTGTTTTCTAAGAAATTCCTTTACAATGTATAAAAATATAAAAAAATAGAACTGCTCCCCTCCACACACATCTGAGGATTTAGAGAGCAGCTATCTACATGATCTTCTTTTCACAGCTTCCTGATGGATATTGGAATACTTCAAACTTCCAGCCCTTCCTAACTTCCACCTTTATATATGTATAGGGTCAATTCAAGAAGACGGTTAAAACACGTATGTACCTGCCTTGTCCAGGAGAAAAACTATCTCTTTGGCTCTGTTTTTTTCATAATCTGATCTATTTCCTTGCAACACTGGCATATTTTAATTTTCCTTGATCCCACTAGCTGGGATGTTATCTGATTGTGCTCATTGACATTTTAACAGCTTACACTGTTTGCCTGCATCCCTCTAACTCTACTTGTCTCGTTCACCTGTTAACTTCTCGCTTACCTGTTAGCTTTGTGGGCCTGGAAAGCTACTGTTATCTTTCTTTTTGCTTCACCAAGTCTTGTGAATGGAGAATTTAACTGAACATCTTGCAATAAACACCCCTTCCATAATATTACTATCCTGCTTACTGCAACTTCAGTCTTCTGCTAGAATAACTGACTCAGCTCCTAACTCATCCATTTTACTGTTTGAACATCCTACCTGCCAGTCACTGCTCCACCACTCACAATCACAGCCACCTGCTATTCAGATTAAGCCTTCAACAGACCTTCTTTTCACATTATCAAAACTGCAGTCTTTTTTCCCAGTTGTTTTCACTCTCCATACTGATTCTCATTTCCTTTTGCTTGGTGGTCCCATCCCTTTAAAGGTCTCCACCTATCCTAACAATTCCTCACCCAGGTCCAGGTTCCATGTCCACATTTCTTCTGCCTCCCCTGCTATTCTAGTTTCATCTCATTAATCCCCAGCTCTCTACACTGTATAACTAAGAGGACTTCTGTTTGATATTAATACTCTTCCAGTATTATCTGCTGCTTCCCAACTTATATCACAAGTCAAATACTACAACCAGGAACTGACATTGTATCGCACTGTAAGCACCCAACACAAGTCCCAAGCCATGGTGGAAAACTCTAATCAATAATGTACACATCACAACTTAACATTTGCTAAGCAGCTCCAGGTCTTATACAATGAAAGGAGCTATTCTGTATTAATGCTGTACTTGAGCAGCCATAGCAGTACAGTGATGCGCGTCAAAAGTACACATGGCCCTCTTTCTGCTTACATACAAAATTTTAAAAAGTCATCTGTATCTGCTTAAATAGATATTCAGTAAAAATTATCAAATGGTTCTCTTTTGTGATATTTTACATGCTTGTTTGCAAATACAAACTTTCTATTGCATACTGTATAAACGAAAAGCTACATTTGTTGGAAGCAACAAAAATTAGATTCTGTACATGGGAAATGAGAATCTGTATGGAAACTTCCACACAAAAAGTCTTTTAACACAGATGGGCATATTCTAAATTTACTTTAGGTGGATGATATGTCACATTAGAACAGACAAGGTTGAAGAGATGTCTGCAGGGACACAGCCCCAGGAAAAAGTAGGGATTAGCTTGTCAATAAAGATGTAAACAGACTGCTCTGAGGCAGCCTCATTTCAGACATTAGAAAATCTTAAATGGTTTGCTGGCGAAGAGCTTGTGCAAAAATTGGGGCATGCTGTCAAGACATCTGTTAATTTCATTTTTTCAGTAGTTGCTGCCTGTCTGGCAAACAGCCTTCATAACATTACAGGGTTAAAAAAAAATTGCACATAAACATACAACAGTAAAACTGAATATAATTCATTAGAGAAAGTTATAACTGATATTGTAACAAGAAGACTTGTTAAAGATAGACTTCATGAGAATATCAACTACATTTATATGAGACTACACCTTCAAACAGGTACACGAGCAGCACGTACATTTATCTCAGCTCCCAGAACTTCCACAACAAGCTGTTATAATGGACTCAACATGCAAAAACAACTGTGACTTTAAAAGAAAAGCCAGGCCTGGGTTTTTCAAATAAATGAATCTGCACTTTGGCTATTTTGTGAAACGCTGTGGTATGAAACTATTTAGAGAAGCATAATAAGCAAAGCAGCTATATAAGGGAATACTGCTAGTCTGGAAGAGTCTATCAAGTGCTAAATCCCACTGAACAATCACGGGTAACGCATATGGGCAGAGGAGAGTTAATGCCATAATATAACAACCACAATTCCCTTACTGTGATTTGGTAAGTAGCCTCCCTACTCAGCTGCCCTTCCCAGGCTCTCTTCTACTCTTAGAATACCTGAAGTCATACTACAAACTATTTCATGGTTGAATAACTATGGTTAAAAAGACGGAGTATTGAATGAAAGCCATCCAAGAACAAAATCAGCTCTAGTAGATCCAGTGATATAGATCAAATTCATTAACATGACAGCACCCCGTCTCTGTCAGGAACATCCCTCTGCTATAAAGGCTACCTAAACCTACTCAATGAATAATTTCTTGTCCTTGCCCCAACAGAATTGGCAAGAAGTATTTTATCTCTCCATATCTTTCCAGGGGAAAAATATACCAGCCCAAGTTAAAGGCTGTTTAATAGTGTTTAATCTGCTGGCACCAACGTCTGCAGTATTTTCAACCTGTCAGTGACACTGATGCTGCCCACAAGGCCAGGAACTTACACTCCTCATATTGACCATCTATACTGCAAAGGCAGATTATCTGCCTGAACATGAGCAATTTAAGAAATGTGCAGTTGAAGTTTCTATTTTGTTTCTCTAAAGAGAACTAAAGAGTAATTTCAAAGATATTCCTTCCAATAATCATGTCTTACCTGCATTTGCAGTTGTGAACAGAGGTATTCTTCAATGTTTGCTGTTTGATACACCTTTGCCATAACTATTGTTTTTTCCAAAGACTCTCATGCTTTCCCCAGTCTCTGGTTGTAATCTTACATTCGGTACAGTAAAAATAGAAGACACTGCAAAAAAGAGTGTCAGTTCAGAAATTCTTATTTTCCCCACAAAAGTACTACTTTACAAATAATTAGTTCATATATATGGCAAACACAACAGTGAGTAAATACATACAGCTTTTATATATACCACCTATTTATGCAAGTAAGCACTGTAAAAATTCTGAGCAGAAAGAAGCTGCATGCATTATGATGGAAGCTGTATGACACAAACTTTCTCAGCTGCATGCATCTTCTAAAAAAACCTGTTTCCAGGTTGTGTGTGTTTACATGGTCTGTACACTGCTATATAATTAATTTTTCCATTTTAAAATGTCTGTTCTGAGAGCACTTAGAAATAAAAAGGAATGTGAAAAAATGCAGCAAGGTTTTTCAATAATTTGACATCATGTATTACATCTTCATAATCTTGGTGCCAGTAGAACAGGGGCATTTTGTATGACTTCATTTTATTAAGTCTTAAAGACAAGTAGGCTTGTTAAAAATATCCTAACAGCTCAAAAAGCTTTTACATAAAGCAACCCTATTCTGCATGAGCTAGAAAAACCTTGATTATTTCCATGTAACACAAGGCAACTAATGATCAGTAGACACGATGATATTAATCACAGTGATCAAACTGCAAATGGTTAAGGACTCACACATTCATGATATGAAAACTCATTTTTACTTAGGATGCCTCAAAACATTGGGGAAAAATCACTGACTTTTTTAACACCTTCTGAGAACAAATGTCCATATAAAAATATCCTTGGAGAGTTGCCACTACATGAGGAAATGTTAATAGACTATTTAAATAACTTATCAGGGCCATAACAGTTTTCCTTGGTTTCGTACTAGCAACTAGCATAGCACTAAGTTTTTGGAGCTACTCTTTCATCTTTATGTCTTTAAAAGACCTGGCTATTGTTTTACGCCCAAAATCTTCTCACTGTGTTTTTGACATCTCAACTTGCATTTGATATTCTGCTATCCTTGGTACATACATTATGAATGACATACATTCTATGCAAATTAATCAATATGAGCTCTCAAATATGAAAGCAGAAAAGGGGAAGGACTGCTTTGGGGTTTTTTTCAATAGAAATAACAAGTACACATATTTAGTAAAAGGGGTTATCTATAGATTACTGCTCAGGTCTGAGATGAATGAAGTCTATGTTGCTTCATAAATTGTATTGTATGCCCAGATAAGATGTTTTTAGCAGAACTACACAAGTCTTACCTTTTTAAGGTACTGTTTTTAAAAACTGAAAGTGGATAGATGTTAGATAGAGCTTATCTGGAAATTGAACTTCCAACCTAACAGAAATGATGCCTTGACTTGAAACCAAACCAAATCAAATAATCAACATTTTGCTTCTGACATAAACTCATTTTGCACGTTTTTAAAATAAAACATAAGATCGAAATTTTATCCTGTAAAATATTACATAGAATATAAATATATAGCACTAAAGTCAAAATTAGAAGAGAAACACTTCTTTTTCACTTTTTCAATGTAGGCAGAGTTACCACACCTTTGTGAAATACTGTGATTCCAAAGAAACAATATTGTCTGATGGAAAATAATTTGATTGGTATATTTCCCCCCTCTCTTTGTTTTTCTCCTCACCTGTGAGTCTTTCCTAGGTTATTAGTGCTAAATCCCCAAATCTGCAATTCAGCAGTACAACAAACTGGACAAAATATATTCCATGCTGAATACTATTCAGTACAGAGATTTGCAAAATTGCAGTGGTGCCCTGATTAGGAGGCAGTAGATTTTCTGTGTACACACACTTCTGTTGTGCATAAAGACTCAATGTGTCTTTACCTACAGTTAATTAACTATCAATAGCAAGTGTTTCGCAATGTAAAATATTAACCCAGAGAACTAGCATCACAAAAACTGTTAATTTCACTACACAGTAAACAATTTCCCAACTGTCCAAAGTATATGACTTCTTTGTTTTGTAAATATGTTTACAAGTATATCCAAGTCATACTAAATAGAAATGATTGTAGTATTTGATACTGGGATTGTTCTTTCTTGCATCTGGATTTATGCTTCATAATGACTATCTACTAGATACAGAAATAGTCTTTCTGTAACTCAAAATTTTACTGGAGGCATTTAGAAGAACCTTGCTTTAAAATATAATGATTTTTCATCTTTATTCTCCCCCCTTCAAAAGGTTTCACTGCTCCTGATGTTTAACGTTATGCAAAGACGTGTTTCTGCCAATGAATATCGCCTTATGGTTATGCTTCTGCAAATAACCTGCTGTGAGCTGATAAAAGGATTAATGCAGCCAAAATTCTTAATCTGTGAAATTACAAATTAAATTCTCATATTAAAAATACCACCCTGAGGTATTTTTTGTGGTTTTAATTCCCCTCTGGTGTTCTGCATACATTGTGCTTGTTAATGACTAGGACAAGACTGTCTCTGTTGGCAGCCTGCTGCAGAGTGATAATGTGTAGGCATTTACTTCACTGATAGAACTGGATTTAACCACTGACTGATAAACTAAGTGGCAAGTGGGTAATAAGTCCATATTAACAGAAAAGTACTACTGCAGAATTCAGAATTCAAAATCCTAGCTAGACTAAATCACACAGTCAGAAGGATTGAGATGTCACCACTGTAGAGTGATTTTTGTTTTCCATTTCGTGGAAAAAGGTTAAATGAACTGGCTTTCTTGATGTTTCATTAGTCTTGAAGAAATGAATCTCTTCACATCAGTTTCAGTAAAGGCAGACTTTCAACAGCAGCCTTAATTTACACTGCATCCTTTGAATTTTCAGCTTCTAAAGTACTCCAGTCAGCAAACTGAGTGGTTGGCTAGTTTGGCAGAGGAGGAAACTGGGAATCCTTTTGCAGAGCAAGGACACGGTCTACGACAGAGCTGGTGATGGACAAATTTAATTGTGTTAGTTTGATTTTAATGCTCATATTCTACAAATGAGAGAGTGTTCTTCAGAGCAGAGTCAGGAGTAGAGTACTTGGACAGCCAGGCCACAGAACCAGCTCAAAATGGGACTACTACAGCTGTCAAGGATGGAAAAGATAAACTTGTAAAAGACAGATGTTTTCATACTGACACTGATGTAAACAGAATCTATTGTGGATTAATAGTCAGAAAGGGAGCCTACTTTTTACAAGCAAACTTTTAAATCAGCCATAGTTACACAGACAAGTGCCACTGTTGCACCTCTGAACTTTTTGCCTCAGAGTACTGGATTCAGATCTTCTGCGAATGGATGTATGTTTGAAAGCAGAAAATAACATAAATTGTTCTAATGAATCATAGAGTCATAGAATGGTTAGGGTTGGAAGGGAACTTAAAGATTGAGTTCCAACCCCAATTCAGCAATTCCTTATCCAGCAGGTGGTCCATCCATCAAATCCATATTTTTACAGTTTTGCCATCAGGATGTTGTGCAGGACACTGTCAAATGCTTTGCCGAAGTCCAGGTACATGACATTGGTTGCTCTTCCTTTGTCCACTGATGCCGTAATTCCATCATAAAAGGCCACCAGGTTTGTCAGGCACGATTTGCCCTTGGTGAAGCCATGCTGGTTACCAATCACCTCTCCTTCATTTTCCATGTGCCTCACTAGAGCGTTCCCATGTGCTTTAGCATAGATTCCAGGAGGATCTGCTCCATGATCTTATCAGGCACAGAGATGAGACTGACTGGCCTGTAGTTCCCTGGGTCTTCTTTTTTACCCTTCTTGGAAATGGGGGTTATGTTTCCCCTTTTCCAGTCAGCGGGAACTTCACCAGACTGCCACGATTTCTCAAATATGACGGAATGCAAGCATACTTCTCTTGACCACACTGAGGTAAAGCAAAATGCTGATTGGTATTCTCCTATGAAAACTATTTTTTAATAACGGAACCTTCTCTGAATCAAAAAATATCATGCATGATAATATTTTTCCCCAAAATAAATAGTAGTGTGCTTTTAACACTGGAAAAAGATATGGACATGTATGATATAAATTATTTACAATTATTAGAGAGATAATTGACGGCATACATGACGATAGGAATATTTTTTAACAAGTCAGCTAGAATGCATTTTGTTTAATAAAAGAAATAAAAAGATGTATGTAAATATTGAAAGCACTTTTAGTTAATAATATCATCTGCCATGCTCTTTTTTCACAATCTAATTCAGCAAATTAACTGATTGTCTACTTTGTGTTTCTCAGACTTCCAAATGCCAAGTCCTTTCTTAAAGGCTACTGTTATAACAGATATACATTCTCTGAATCAAACATGGCTGGATTTTTATCCTGTATGCTGCAGCTAGCTAAGAAGTACTGCATGTTATAAAGTGAAAAGCACTAAATATGTAAATTGTATTTTTCCTTTTGCTTTATGACAATTCAGATAATTCTCTTGGCTGCACACATAATCAAATACAAAGATAGCTGGCTGCAGACTGCAGAGCAGAGATAGCAAAAAAAAAAAAAAAAGAATCTATTTTTTCCTGTGTCAAGCTAACTATGTAATTTCAAGCTACACAATTGCACTCATGTATTTTGTGTGTGACTGTGGATGTCCATGTAGCTGTTTGCATGTGAGGGTTAGCATACACACATGCATCTGCATGAACTAGCATCTTTATTTTTAATTGATTGAGAGGTGGGTATACTCACTATCAGTTAACTCCCATAGCCGTGGGGGTAGATCACTGAAATACTCATGGCTCAGGGCTGTCTGTGCTGACAATCTGTTCTTTGGGAAACACTGGAGTAGTTTGGAGGCTAGATCTTCCGCGTGATTCATGTAGCTCAGCCTGAAACACAAACAAGAAGGTTTTCCTGAAACACAATCTCATTATTCTGTTTACTAATTCCATCTGCAGTCAGCACAGCTGAAACACCAAGCCTTGCTGCCAGGATAAAGACAGTCTGTTTGGGAGCACTACCAGGAAAGATATTCCTGAGGTTAGGGAGTCAATTAATTTTTTCCAGATTGATAGCTCAAAAATCATATAAATTTTACAAATATAAAGCATGTAACATACCATACCACATATGCCCTGCCTAGTATGCTAAAGGATCACAAGCAATAACATCTTGAAAGCAACTGTTTTGATTCTTCCATTTACGTTTTATTGAGCATACTGACAGACTGAAAATTTACAGCACTGGAAACAAACGGTTACTACTATCCAAACCCATGAAATCCAAGCTTAAAATAACAGCAGTATTCATATAACTTTGTGAAGTATCAAATTTTAAAATCCAGTGACACTTAACATACAACATATGCATCATGTTTCATAAAGACATTTGTCTTTTGGGAAGTACTGACTTATTTTTTCATATATTCACATGGCAGGGGGCTGACTCTTCATTAGGTGTTAATGCAATGCAAACATTAAATTGTAAGTGAATTATCCTTTCTAAGCTACCTAGGGAACTCTGAGGAAACTCCACGTTTTACTGGGAGCCATATGCTTGGGGATATGATAAGAAAATATAAACTAAAAATAATAGATTTGGAGGAGAGAGTAAAATGGTAATCATAAAGATGTGGCCTGGGTCTAATAACCTAAAGCTGCCTCCTAAATTTCCAAAGCCACCAAACTCATTGTAATATGCAGTTGGAAAAGAGGAGCTGAATCTTGTTGATATCATGTTGCTATTATTAATAGGTAACTTTGTAAATTCAACCACACCTTTGCTCAGTAAAGGTTTCTTATCAGGTAAAAATGCTGAAGTGTATAAAAGGTCTCCTATTTTTCAATCACAGGTTTCCCAAAACAGACAGAGTGAACTGCCGTACAAAATATCACAGTATTTGAAAAAGATGGTATTATCCTCTAAAATCAATAATCCTACAGCACGTGTCATGCAAATGCTCATTTTTGTTCAGCTCAACCTAACTTTCTAGAAAGCCATTAAAGGAAGATTAATTAAACGGGGTTACTATTTTATTAGACTGACATGGTATAATTTATACAGATCAGTGTATGCAGAGGTGAAAACTATCTCCACAACAAAGAGACAACACTGAAAACACTAAATGAAAACAAAATTGTTATTACAGTGAGAACTTAAATTCACAAATGTCATAGACACAACTCTTCATCCATGCTCATACTACACTCAGTGTGAAAAATAAAAAGTCAAAAATGTTTCTACTAAATTATGAATAGGCATATGTAGGATATGCTGATATTTGTAATGATTCAAAAAATATGCCACTGGCTGTCTTTTTAATTTCTAGCAATTGTATGCTAGAGAGGAAATTTTTAATACTGTGCCTATCCGATCTCTTCTGGAGAACTGGCAGGATATTTGTCCAGAAATTACCCAGGGATGAATTGCCGAGAAGTGCTGACCACTTTAGGACATTATTTCTCATTGGCCATAATCTTACAGAATCCCCAGGATCAGGATTTGGCATTGATATTCCAGGTTAAACAAATGCTGAACTCCAGTGTTCCTGACGGGCATAATTTTTTCTGTTTTTATTTGCAGTTCATGATAAAATAAAGGCATCTGGAATGAAACAGTAATTGCCTATAAATTAGATTATAAATTAGATTAATTACATACTCCTTAAACTACTAGATTGTAGAAATTGTTTCACTAAACTTTGGTGAAAATTACAGGGAAGCTCATTACAGAACACAGGAAAATACCAAGAGAAAGGCTATTCTTAACAAAGAAAAGGAAAAGAAGGGGTAAATATTCACAGAGAATTGGTACTAGCTCTTCTGCACATCCAGAATTTCCATGGATTGGGGATTATATTGAGTCTGTGAGGCTTGTCTTGTGTCCTAATCCCACCTGCACCAATTATTTGTTCAGAGGTCCAGGCAAATCTTTTCACCAACATATTGCCCTCCCTGTACCCCAGAGGTAGCTGCATCCTTTTTAGGAGCCATAGTAAACTTGCTCTGTCTTGAATGAAAGCTACTGTTAAGTCAGAAAAATTAGGTCACATAAGTAATTAGTGAAATATTACCCTCCAATATAAGAATGGTACTATTCCTTGGCTGATCCATAGGTATACTGAAGATGATAATTAAGTAAGGCAAAGCAAAAGAAAATAACATTCAAACATTAATGAATTCTGAACTGCAGGTGAAATTATGGATAATGACCCCCTAGTTCCTTGGTGCTCTTGAACAGAGTAGTGCCAACATTTTGACTGTATCAATGGTCACCAACACACCTGGCATAGTGGTAAAATATGTTTAACAAGGAAATCGGATTAACTAATATAAATTGAAAATATTTAGAGTAGGAATAGTTTAAGAAGCCAAAGTCACCTTCCCAGTTTATAAATAAAAAAGGTACCTGTTCACTGAGATCAATGAAGAAGCCAAAGATAAGTATCAAACAATCAGCAATTTATACATCAATAGAATAGAAACTCAACAAAAATATCTACGGCTGCAACACAATCACATCAACTAATGAAATAATTGTGAATAAATCAGTCAAAATTAGAAGCAGTTTATAATTAATAAATAGAAAAAAGACTAAATTCCTTGTACAGTCTGGAAAAATAGTTCAATCTGCTACAGTGATTACATTTACCTGCCCCGATAGTACTCCAAGTAGCGCTGGGGCAGGGTGGTGGGGTGTGTGTGTGTGTTAATTGTTTCTACGGTGCTTTGAAGTTTCCAGTTGCTACAGTATTATGTATTATATATTATGTTCCCAAGTATTTATAGATTTTAAACTCTGAGGGGACCATAACGATCAAGTCTCACCTCCTGTGTAATATGGGCCCAAGAAGATCATCATAAAGAGCTGGGTCTCTTTAGCCTGGAAAAGAGGAGACTGAGGGGTGACCTAATTAATGTTTATAAATACGTGAAGGGTGAGTGTCAGGAGGATGGAGCCAGGCTCTTCTCTGTGACATCTAGTGATAGGACAAGGGGCAATGGGTTCAAGCTGGAACATAGGAGGTTCCGCTTGAGTATGAGGAAAAACTTCTTTACAGTGAGGGTGACAGAGCACTGGAACAGGC
>NW_010124310.1:27170-31707 GCF_000699245.1 Pterocles gutturalis
GTTGTGGAGTCTCCTTCTCTGGAGACATTCAAAGCCCGCCTGGATGAGTTCTTGTGTGATCTGATCTAGGTGTCCTGCTCCGGCAGGGGGATTGGACTAGATGATCTTTCGAGGTCCCTTCCAATCTCTAACATTCTGTGATTCTGTGATTCTGTGATCCAAGTAATTAATGGCTCAAAATCATCACTTTTGGCTAGGCTCAGCTGTATCTTTAAAGTTCTACATCAAAGTTCTAGCTTTATTTATGGAGCTTTTCACAGCAACGAAAAAATTCTTCTACAAAACCCATGTCTTCTGTGAAGGTCAGTTAGTTATGGAAATCAGTGGACACTGCAAAAGGCATATGCATGCGGCCTCCTAAGGTTGTCAGTCTTAAAACCGATGCCTTAGAGGAATGCATGACTAATTTTGCTGCTTTGTTTAAAGACAAGCTATTCTTTTATTTATGAAAAATACACTGTATGATCATGTATTTAAGCTACATTTACTACATCAGAATTGCTTGGAGAAACCCATCTAGTGCATAACCTCAGCGGTCTGGAACACTGAAAGGTTTGGGTTTCTTTCCTTGTTTTTGCCAATAGTCTCTTTAAAATTTCCTCCTTAAAACATTAACAATTTGTCTGATGTAAGTTTGAAATACGATTCCTCAACAGGGACAAAGACTGAATTTTCTGATGGGGTTCAGTAGTTAAGTATCTAATACAGAAAAGTTAACAAAAAGAAAAAAATAAAAAAAATATTTGATTTTTAAATACACCTCCTTCAGTATGTGACAGGATGGAATTTCATACAATATGGCTTTGTGTCTAAAACATAATAGCATGTTTTGTCTCACAGCAGTTGGGCCATATAGGAACTTGGCATGCATGATATGGCAAGTCTCAATATTCACGCTTCACTTACTGTCTGTCACACTTATCACTGAGGAATAGTTACCAGCCATGACAGCATACATAATTTCAGAAAATGTGGCATACAGCAGAATACAGGAAACCTTTGGCAATGAGTATTAAATATTATGTAGATACTGTATTGAGAAATATTTGGAATATTTTTATAAACCTACTCTGATGACATTTGTGAAACATTGATTTTCAACTGAATCCTAAACACTGTATAAGGCCTCAGCTCAAGAAAAACAAACATCATATGAACCTGTCTCACTTTAAACATATATGCACCTGACTAGACTTAAGCAGTTGTAGATCTCATTGGATTACTAGAATTTGATTTAATTTCAGAAAACAGGCTTAAACATCTTTCTGCTGTGGAGGAAGGTCAGTATTTGGTCAAGCAGAACATGACTAAGATCACTGAAGTTTGGTTTAAGCTCTTGAGAAAAAAAAGTTTTGGGCATGTGCAGTGAACTTCTGAACTTGGGGTGATTTGCTTTTAAATTCAATGAAGAAGGCAGCACAAATTCACATTAATAATTAAGACAAATGGGCATTAAAACAAATGGAGATAATATGCTGTCTATATACTCCTAACAGCATGAGGTAAATACTTCCCAAAGCAAAAATCATTTACTGTGCATATTTTCCATGTGAAGATAGGACTCTTGCAGCATATCATTAATTCATTTCTCGCCTGGCATTTACAGCATGGCCTAGAGGAGTGAGGCACCTAATTCCCTTCTGAAATCTCAGCTCTGCTTCTTTATTCTAACTAATCCCTTGCAACCTGAAGTGCTGAAAGACAAAACCACAGCTAACCTGAACAATCACACCATTTAGCAGAGTTTAAATGGCAAGAAGAGAATAAACAAAAAATTTCACATCTTCGTGCAAATCAGATAGGCCATATGGCAACCCTCACAACTTGTTTCGCAGAGGACACTGTGGTCCCATCAACAAGGTCTCTGTACAGTTCCTGCAGTATCTCACCTACCATTGCACCGCCATGAGGGCCATATTCCCCGTTTTCACCCAAGTCTGCATGGGACCGGCAGTCTTTCTCCCTTGTCCCAGGCTTTAGGCCAAGTTCTGACACAAAACTGTGCCAACACTGAATATTACAGTTGATGATTTATTTGCAAATCCATTATCTTTCAAACAGTTGATATGGACATGCCCTCATGTGCCTCAATAGTTTTGCACATCTGAATATGTGCACGACGCTACTAGCAGCAGCTACGCAGCACACAAATCGGAGCACGGCCTACCTTAAGTAATGTTTCCTTTTTACTAAATATCAACAGCCCTTTCTGTTGTTACAGCCATGCCGAGAACACCTACCGTCTTCAAAGACCTGACGCGCCAGCTCCAGCGTGCAGGAGCTGCTTCCCTAACGCGCCCGGTGTGTCTCCACGGAGCTGTTGCAGAGATTATTTAGCCATCATGAAACCACTGCAACAAGTTAATGCAAGTTTTGATGCGATGCTTTTAGCTTTTGAAAAAGATGAAGGCATAAAGCGGCACCTCAAGACGAGAATCTAACAGAGTAAAGACGTTATCATTTTTCTCGGTGTTTTACACAGAGGGTACTGAGGACTAAAACTGATGAACAAAGAGAGACAAATGCTTTTGAAGGCTCTCTAAAGCAGGGTTTTACTTGTTGCTGATCAATCACAAAATACAGAATTTGCTCTAAAGCACAGTGTAGAAGTACTTCAAGCCAAACTATACAGTAAACATCACAGTCAGACACAGATACAGGAACCACATTTTGGTGTTGGGATTGTCCAGCAGCCCTAACACTGAGCTGGGCTGTGCACACTTTTCAGAAGAGGCATGTCTCCAAACACCCAATGCCCCTCTTGCTCTTCCCAAACTGAGGTGCTGGCAGCAGTTTAGATTCAGAAACAGTGATCTCTCTACACATGCAGGGAGGGAAAATATAGTCTCCAGGCTTCCTAGGCCATCAGTTTAATTGTACTCTTCTAGCTCGGTGTCTCACTAGAAGCAAGATAGCCACATTGGTGTAACATCCCACTCAGGCTTCTTAGATGAGCTAAACTGGGGCAAATCCTGCGCTAATGTGGTGATACTGCTGCCAGCATCTGTCCTTGCTCTGTGCTCCTGCACGACACTGCACTCCACAGTCTTCAGACCTTCATGATTTCTGTAAGGGTGTTTGAAATCATCTCTTTCAAAATTTAGAAATTAGTTTGATCCCTTTCAATTATATTACCATATCACAGCATCAGCAGTCTTGTCTGATGAAATACTGAAAAGGTGGTCAAAATGTTTATTATTAAAATAAAAGCCATGACAACCAATGAGAAGTGATCGCTGATATGGAACAGAGGTAAAAGTATCAGCATCTGATTCTTTGGTATTGCTGTTAACGTAGACGTAAGAGAGGTCAGAGCCCCATTTTGGAAAGCTGTGGAGGTAAAGTTCATTCAATGCATTCCAGTAAGGTAATAATAACCCTGACCTGTCTGAACTAATTCTTGCTTGACAGTTGACAGTTGCAGAGATGCCATTAGCTGGAAAGCAGCCAAGATGAGTAGCATTTAATGAAAAAAAAATGAATGTAACAAATGAAGTTTCTAACAATATAGGCAACTAGGAGGTTTTTTTTTCCTATTTTAATTTAAACAGATTTACCTCTAAATACATTATTTTTATTTACTTGGTAAATTTTTAAAAGAATCTACTGACCCAGTAGGTAAACCATAATTATAGTTGCAGCTCCTGAACTTCTCATAATGGAGAATTAAGACGCTTAGTTAAACTGCTCATGAGTCACAACGAAGCTTCAGGGATTTTGTTTAGTCACACCTAAGCTAGACAATGAAGTGATCCAGCCTCTCATGGCAACTCATATTTGATAATGGCCATTAAGCTCAGTCATGACTAGATCATAAAATCATCTGTATGTGTCACCACTGAATGTAGCTCAAGATAAAAACCAACATATGAGTCTATTTCTCCCTGACTCTTTCCACGCTAGATTTGATGAGTTTCAGTGTCCATTTCAGATGTATTACTGTATTGCTACAACACAATGCTGCTTGCAATACCCAGCTTGAAAGGTTTGCTTCATATGGGAAGCAGAACCCTTACAGAACACAACACCTTTAAAAACTGAATTTGATTGATTAGAGCTTTAAATGCTAAACTTAAAGAGAATCAGTCAACACACATCAGACTTAACAGTATCCTGGGTTTTGTCCTTCTATAGCCTGACACGCACCCGGGCTAGCTCTTGCTCTGATGCCTCAGAATGAATATGTTAGGCTATAAAACCTTCCAAAGAACCCCAGGACTATTGAGAGCTTAGGGCATGAAGACAGCCAGTACTGTTCATTGACAATATTGCAGATATTTCCCCTACTTGTTCTATACCATTTTGATACAGAATAAGGTTTACATTTGATACTAGGTATCTTTTTGCCAGGATAATACGTGCCGGAGTGTGACATGGAACAAGAACTATGGAGTCTTCATGGCAGACACTGAAGAGAAGAAAAATAAGCTTATTTACATAGCAAATAAATATATCTAGTGGTAATATACCCTAAGCTATTGAGAATGTGGCTTTCTGTGATATGATCGGTTTTGGGGCCTGTCCTGTTTTAACATCT
>NW_010124311.1:0-11704 GCF_000699245.1 Pterocles gutturalis
GCATGCTTCTTGCTGCAGGCTCGGTCCAGTCTGGTCACTCGGGCCTGGTAACACCCAGCTCCTGCTGGAGCTCTCGTGTTCCTCAACAGCCGGCAGCTAGGCATCGACCCATCGGGTGCGTGCCAGCGAGGCTGTGTAGGGTTCAGTGTTGGACCGGCCCGGCCTTCCGATAAAGATGAATGCACATCGATTTATCCCAGACCCCCAGAAAATGTAAATTCAATATAATCTTTCAGTACCTTACATTTACTCCTCATTCCTGGGGCCATCTTGCCCAGTGTCCATCTTACACAGACCTCTTCACCCACAAGCATTAAACATCTTTGGCCTCAGACTTTTTTTATTTTTCAGTTAGAAGCTCCAGCTATTTCAATGGCATAGTCCTCTGCTGTCATCACAGGGAAATGATACAAATAATTTAAAAACTGATCATCAATAACTCCTAACACAGTGCTTTTTACCTGCTTTTGCAAGTGTTAATTAGCATATTTGAGGATGCCAGAGAAATTCAGGATTCCTAAGAGTACATCTGCACCATTTCCCAAAGCAGTAGGCTTCAAGAGAGAGGCCAGAACAAGACTTTATGTTCTCCATTTTACAAACTGCACTGCAGCCGTGTCACCAGACTCCACAGCCTTCCCTTCCTGTTTATTTTAAGGCTCCTCCAATTCCTACAGACATCTGTAATTCTGCTCTCCATTAGTTCAACCAACTGCCATACCTTCCAGTGCAATCAGCGTCACTCCTGCCTCCACTTTCTGTCTTGGGTTTCTCACTCCTGTTAATCTGAAAACAGATGAGAAAGAGAGTTAATACTGACACTGGGAGCATCATATTAAAGGTGTCTCTGACCTCCATTCGCTTATTGGAACAAGTGGCAGCTTGCTCAGACTGTACTGGCCATCTTCTCAGATCACCTACTAATGATTCAGGTGCCAAATCCATTTTACCTGGCAATTTTATTTGCCCAAGATGCTGATCAGTCAGCAGGCCAGCCGGACCAGCAATATTACTCCTGGTGTGTTGTGGCAGCGCAGGCATACAGGCTTCATTTTGTAGAAGGCTGTACAAATGTGCCAGTAGTAGTCCAGCCCCAATACTCGGTTCTGTTCCCTATGTGGAAAAAATTGTCCATTTCTGATAAAAGAATAAAATATATAGACATAAAGAATTTGCCTTGAATTTGACCCCTTTTGGATAAAATCATCGAGACTTTGGGCTCAGGTCCCAACAGTCTGTACACTGGCCCTCTGAACAGAGAACTGAGTGGGCTCCATAAGAAACAGGTTATTCCCTCTTCTCCTTCTAGGCCATTAGCTATTCCTTCGATTAGTTTGCCTTTATCCCTCAGGGTATCACATTTCTTTTCCCAAAAATACATTGCATTACTCAGCTCAGTTTTAGAGCACTGTAGAACTCATTTTTCTTTCTGGGCTTGTCCAACATGAGCTCATACACTTCCGATCTCTTTTTCTTCCCCTGATCATTGAATATAAAATATCACAAGTAACCTCATGTTTTTGGATCCATCCAAATCTTTAAAAGCTGTGGTAAATCCTAACATCATGGAGATGGGTGAGAATTAGACCTTGAGTACCCATGGAAATCAAATGTATGATTACATCCTTTGCAGTTCTGGGCTCCAAATTAGCCTGTCAGGCTTGTGTGTACTTCTTCTGCTGACTTCAGTGGGAATTGCACATATGAAACTAACAGAATAATCAGGCCCTGAAAATTTGAGCTTGTGTCCCCAAGCATAGCTACTGCATTTTTAACTGATTCAGTGTGAGATGCATCTGTGACCCTAGAGCAACAGCAACAGCTGGGATTATGTGCTGGCACCCAGAAAGCTAGTGCTGTCTTTCCACAAGCAATCTCCAACCTGCCCTGCTTGTATTTAAAACATAAACTTAGATATAATATAAAGGAAGTGTTTCTGTTACCATGACATCGAGTGAGAAAATAAACATTACGCTCCCTAGAAAATGAAATACAAGGTAACAGAGCATTTTAGCAAGTCTAATGGCAGAAGTCAGAGCCATCATAACCCATTACAGAAGACAAATGAAAAGGTTGATTTTGGTAGCTTGAAATAAGAGAGGAAAATACTGAAATATTTTGCATACAGAGAAAGATACACTCTAGATACTCTTTGTTCCAAGTGTTTGAAAAGCACTATTTTTATTTCATTTTTCATCTTCTGTTTTTGAAAAGCTGCTTTTTATTTTTTTCTTCCCTGAATTCCCCAGCTAAGGGATAGGAGTAGATGTAAAACTCACTAGGTACTTTCTAGAAATCTCCCAAGCAGAAATCAGATTATTTAAAAAACAAAACAAAACAAAACAGGAACAAATAATTCAAATCTAAAACACAGGGAGCTTTAGCTATTATCAATAAGATGTTGCATTATTCCTGAAATAAATATGTATCCAAGTATTTCATACCTGATATTGTTGGCTCAGCATCCCAATTCTTCAAATTCAGGCTGACTAGCCACTCAGTTAGGAAAGCAAAAAGTTAAGTAGATTATGAGATCGAAATGTGAAGGCAACATATGCAGTTAGTATTACACAAATGCATGGAAGTTGATGCAAAGAACATTAAAAAAATGAAATAATAATGGCATTTCAGACAAATAACTTTAAGACATATAGTCTTTTTTGTTAAAGCAGATAAAGTTGTTGATTTACTATTCAAATTCCAGTCTTTATTTCTGTACGTAAAGTCCTCTTTGTAAGAGATAGTAGATAACTTCCAATGATAATTGAGCCAAAATCACTTCATTCAACAGATACAGGAGTTACACTGAGTGCTGGGCTCAAAAATGTCGCAACATTTATGTGCATCCTAATTCAATATGTGTGACTTTAAGGATCTGACCTTGCATGGGTACATTGTTCAAACACATCATACATCTAAGTCCCATTTTATACTGTTTTAATTTTGATCTGAAATAAAATGCCTTCCTAAGAAAACATGGAAACGTGTCTTTCTTTCAGTTTGGAGTACAACTGTAGTACTCACATGTCTGCCTGTTTATTATGTCATACTTAGCATAAATGTAGGGGCTTCTTTGCCCTCATTTTACAAAATAGCAGGCCTCCCCAGTACAGACAGGAGTCGGGCACATTATTTTCAGTGACTCCATTACCCACTTTCTCTGCCCAATTCTTTGAAGTAAAACCATGACCGCCAACTTGATGTTAATTATTTATTTCATGAAGTTGTTCATTTTAGAGCTGAATTAGTGAAACACAACTGAGCTGAGCCAAAGGCTCAGACTGGACTGCCATTTTGACATTCTCATCAGGGAAATGATGCTGTAAACACCCATACTTGATTCACATGCATGGTCTCTTGGTTGCCTACAGTAATGCCCATCTGTTCGGATGGCATCATGCCCACTCAAGTTGCTCAAGGGAATACATGCTGGGCAGTGATTGGCTTAGGTAAGTATTTTTCAAACTGGGTTGGTGTCGACCTCCTTTTGGGAAGGCCCAAGAGGAAAAGGAAACAAAAAGAATTTTCATTTTTTATTTTAATGTATTGTTTTCATTTAACATTCAGCAAAGCCACCACCATCTATAAAACATTCAGTAGATGGTTTTGCTGATTCCCTGGTACCTGTGACCACAGCAAGGAAAAATAAGTTCAACTATATTCTCATTTTTTAAATAAATGAGTTTAACCTGTTACAAAGTCACAGTCCATATAACATTAAGACCATCTCATCTGCAGAAAAGAAAGAAAAGAAGCCTGTCTCAGCAGGCATTGCCACATTCTGACAATTGATCTGATTTATTTTGTTGATAAATATTGGTCAACACTCAAATATCTGAATTTATAGGTGTTCTTACCAAAAGACATAGCCCATAGCTGGAATTTTGTGTACAGAGGGGTGAGCAACACTATGTCCCAAATTATTAGTCTAATCAAATGAATGTTATGGTACAGAAATGCAATTCCAAAATATACAACAAACACTCACAAAGATACAGATGATTGATGTGCCATATCACGAAAGGATTAACCCCTTTTGTTTCCTAAATTGGCATAATTTCTAAATATAACCTTTTACTTCTCCAAAGCCAAAGAACTTTGCTTTAGTGAAGTGCATTGTACAGTGAAGCCACTGTCTGTTACATTGCTTTATCAAACAAGAAGGGGAGGGGGGTGGGGAAATATTCTTCCTGCAAATAAACTGTGGGGTTTCTTCATTTAAGAGACCGCTACCATTATTTAAAAAAAAAAAAAAAAAAAAAAGGGGGGGGGCTTCTTTTCATTTGGGAGACAAAAGCCTTTCAGTGCTGCGTCCATGCGCTCTGACTACTGTTTTGACACTGTGTCAAGACGCTCCCACTCTGCTCCATGTCTCAGATCACAGTTGGAGTATCTTTATACAGTGTTGAATCAGTAGTGTCAGCAAGTCTCAGAGCAGAGTCAAAGAGCCTCAATGTAGCCTCAGAGCAGGTAGAGTCAGAGAGACCTTTCCCCTAAACTGAGGTAGGCAGAGGGTGCTCCATTTTTTTATTATTATTATTTTTAATTGTTTGTGTTAACACATTTCGACCCAGCTGCACCAGGCACATGCTTCTAATTACTAGTCTTCCTTGCAGTAAGGTATCAGAGCTAGCTCTCTCCCAACCCTGAAGAGCTGTTAAGAAGCAGCATGGAATAATGTTAATATTTTCTTGAAAGAGCAAGCCTAGGCACAGAAACTGAGGACCTGCACTTTCTCAGAGCAGCTGGCTCTGAACAGGGCCAGACCCCATTCTGCTGTGTGATAGCACTGCTGTGCCACCACAGGGAAAAGCGCAGGGAGCCTGCACCCTGGGACCCTGCTTTCGCAGCTGGTGCACTGTCTCTGCTGTTGGAGACCCAAATGGAAACGTGATGTTCTCTATCCTAGCCACTGCAAACCAAAGCCCTAGTTTACCCGACATCCATAGGAGCTCAACAAGTCCACTGGGATACAGTTTTTGTTATTCAAAGCAGAGCAGACGGACACAACTACTCTTTTCAGCAAGATGGTGCCACGTGCAATCAGCACAACACAACGGTCATGGCAGAACCGTGCTGTCGCAGTCTGCACAAGCTGCTGCACACCCATCAGGCTGAGGACAGTGACACAGAAGGACAGGGCACTGTCGCAGGAAACAGGGATCGAAGTCTTGATGGAGTGAAGGACATTAGCTCCAAAAAGAGGCTGTGGGGGACTGCAGAGATTAGTGTTATGCAAGGGGGAGGATAGGGTTTGAAAGCTTTGTTAACGACTGAGGGAAAAAAACAAAACCCCAGGAGATAAGTTTAATGCCTTAAAGTTTGTCCTTTTTTATTTTTTTATTATTACTTCACTTAGAGAAGTAACGTTGGTTCTTCCTTGTAAACTCTACCTCCTATTTTAGATCATCACTAATGCAATAGCATGACTTGAAAAGCTAAATGCCACACTAAGGCACCCCTCAGATGGTATCAAATGAAAGGATATTCTAAATAAGTGTGGGTAGAGACCAAATATATCATAAGCATGGGTAGAAAAGGGGATTGGCAAGAGGAAAACTGTAACACCGGTAAAGACCAAGGGGCAGGACATGGTGCTAGCTTCTAGCACTGTTTTGTAAAAAATATAATATGCAAACTGTTCCTGGGGTTCTTCCTAGAAAAGATAGCAAATATGCACAGATCCCATGATTTCAGGCATTGCTACCAGAATAGCCATGTCTCGGAAGACCAAGCCACATCTAAGGCAACAGTCTCTGAAGCACTGAATGCCAAGCCCTGTACCAGGCATCATGTTTTGGGATGAGATGGATGTTAGTCCCTAAGAAGGCATTGGAGAAGCAATGGAAAAAGATCAGGGTTTAGAAATAAAGTAACTAGACTTAAGAGGCTGGATTAGAAAATCTGAATAGGTCAAAGCCAAATTTACTGTAGCTTTACATCTGAATATGTAATCCAGTCAATTTTGTATGCTAACACCAGGGGGGCACACAGATCAACGTGTATAATTTAGGCTAAATGACCACTGCAGAGTAAGATGCATGCATTCTTCTCACAGTTGAGCCAACTTTATCCCTGATGTAAATGCAGTGATTTCACTGGAGTTTTAGCAGGGATACATTTGCTCATTTATATGGTCAAGACTTTCTCATATTTTGTCGCTTACACAGATGCAGTGTGTACCCACCCACACACAAAGGTGGTTTTAATTTCTCATTAGTTTCTCCTTCCTTGTGATTATTGTGCTGTTATTTACATCAAATATTATTAAAATACAATTTAAAATAGTTATACAACAAAGCAATAAATGCTCAAGATCGTAGCAATAAGAAAAATTTAAAGCTATGTGTTTCAAATTCTGTTTTTGAAAGCTGTGTAACAAAATGGCAGTAGAGACTTCAAGTCAGATCAGAAGTGGGAACAGGGACTTACCTCCCCACAGAAAGCTGAGGCTGAACCAGTGTTTGCTATGTGCTTTGAGATCCTTGGAGTAAGATATTATTTAAAGTGCAAAGTATTTCTATTTAAAACAACCAAAACTCACTGACTCTTGTAGTGGCTTTCTTGCGGGGACTTTCGCAGCAAGCAGAAGATGGGGGTTTCCTTCTCCTCTGCTGGGGCTGGCCCTGCGGGGCCATCGCACCCTGGCTGGCTGCAGAGTTGCTCTCTGACCTGTTGAGACCATTTGTTTTCACCCACCACAAAGAGCAGGTCTGCCCCGGCGCTCTCCCAGCTGTCTCTGGAGGTAAAAGAGAAATTAAAGATTGTATCATCTAGGCACAAATTAAAATCTTTACTGGTAGAAACCTGGTAGAAAGTCGCAGAAGAGAATGAATTATGTATTTGAACACTTAAGATTTCCTTGCCTTTATTACAGCATGGGGTCTGAACTCTGCTTTCTTCCCTGCACTTTATTACATGGTTAGAAGTCCCACGGTAGGAAACTTGCAGTTTGAATTTTGAAGCACCTATAGTGTCATACTTTTTATTTTAATATTTGTCACCAACAGTGCCGACAGATAAAAAGTGCTGGCTCCCCACAGCATGATATGCGGGATTTTCAATAGAGCTACACAATTGCTTTTGCTAAGTGCTTGCGGGGCTCACAGTGCCAAATCCCGCAAATTGCTGCATTCAGGCCCCTTTGCAGTGCTGTACCAAGGCAAGTGGTATTAAAAAACTTTGTTGCTTGCAGGAGAGACATATGCCTAAATGACTGATTTCTTTTTAAAGTCCTAAGCAATTGTCTGAAGACATTTCTGCAATGCAATTCAATACTTGTAGCACATTGGAGATGGTAAAAACTTTTGTGTCATTTACAGTTTATTCTGTGTGTTGAATACAGTTTTAGAAAAAAAATCTTTTTCCAGCTCCAAAGTTCACTGGCCAAGGAAGTCCCAGAAGCAATGTCACCAATCGCAGTGATGTTCTATTTATGGATTCCTACTTCTTCTTCTTCTCCTTTATTGTCTTTAATTTGTTTTTATCCTTCATCTATAGGAATATCGTTCATATCCCAGCCTCAGATCAGTATTATGGTGTAAAACATTTCATGTGCTCAGCAATGCTAAGTGTGTAATGGTTACACCTGAGGTATCAGGGGAGATTTTTGTATCTCCTGTCTTATTCACAGGTCAATTAAAAAGCTGATTAAACCCAAAAAGTGTATGATGATAATTGTTGTAAATAGACTGGGATGATAATTGGTTTAATGACTGCTAAAGGAGTCACTGGGATGCATGTCTCTCAATGAGTCTGAATGGCACTTTAAGAGCTAGATTCATCCTGCGTGTCGGTTGTTGACTTTAATGGTATTACTCCAAAATCTGATTTGGATCAACTTACAAAATACTGCAAACAAGACAAATCATTTTTAAAGGATGTTTCTGCTGAGTTTTGGTGTCTCTCTTGAATTGCCCTGTTCAATGTGAACTCCTCCAGTACAAATTCTGCCTGTACAGCTTGAAGTAGCTCTGTAAGGTGGGAATTCACTGAGGGTTTTTTATTTTTACACATTTTTTTCTAGCATAGCAGGAAACAAATTCTATATAATAACTAGAAAATGTAGGCCGAGACCATCCTCTGCACCGGAAATTTCACTCAGAGGGTTGGACACCCAGCGAGGTCCTATTCACAGACATCTCTTTGTATTTTTCTGCCTGGAACCAAAGAAGGGGATTCATGCCAAAACCCTGCAGGATATGGAAATCTATCGGCTATTCTGTGCTTCTGCATGTCTTTCAAAGTGGCTTCTGATTTGGGGAGCCCTAAATTAAGATCCATGGGCTTGGGGTTTTTATTATTTTTTTTTTTTTTAATAAGGACTCAAAACCTGCAGCTTCTATTCAAATAGGAGTCAAAAACATTCAGTACCTTTGAAAAACCCCTGACATTTCAGTTGTCATGCTGAGGACCCAGAATAGCAAAAATTTAGACCAAAATAATTTCTCCAGGCTAGTTGATATTAGAGAACAGTGCAGAAGCCAGAAAACCCTTGCTGCTGGTTCTCGGTCCACATGCACTGCCTAGGCTTGGAAAGGCTATAAGGTTATAAATCTTTCAGTGAAAACAATTCCTGCTTCATGCCATCAGCTTTGCCTAAAGACATCTGCATAGGGCATCTCTAGAGGAGGCTCCCATTTCTAGACCTATGCAGAAGAATAATGAGAAACTTGCATCCGGTTTGAAAGACATTAATGAGTCTCTCTTGGATACAAAATATTTGTTCAACACACTTATGGGCAAAGTAACATGCAGCTCAGCTGGGGAGCTCTGGCTGAGTAAGATGCACCAGCAGGTCTCAGAAAGGGAACACCACACAACTCTGCAAAGGAAGAGTCAGTTTTTCAGGCCCAATTTGCAGTTCTGGTGCTTACATGTGTCCACATTGCTTTGAATATATATTTTTCCAGCACCTACTTCTTCTCCATTTGTTCCGGTGGGGTTTCACATGCCATGAGGGTATTCTGGATTCCTCACTGGTTCTTCTCTCATTTTATGTTTCTATTCTCAATAACATTTTTGAAAAATAAAATTACATTTTTCAGCATCTTAAATGAAATGTAGACATATTGACTGTGCTTTCCTTTCCTCTCCCTCCAGATTTCTCTCTCTCACACAAATATATTTCAGGGTTCCAGGGTTGGTTTTGGTTTTTGGTTTTTGTTTGTTTTTGTTTTTTTCTCTCTCCCTGCGCTTGGTGCATCATTGAGCTAATGATGCACAGTCAAGTTATCCAGTATCATCAGATTACCTAAGGCTCTGATCCTAGTGTGCCTTACATATGTGAACATTTAACTCCTTGAAGTCAAGGGAAATGGTTGTGTACATCTTTGCAGTGCAACATGAAAGAAGATGCACTTTTCTGGCAGTTCACAGAAAGCAAAGAAGGTTGGTGTATTCTTTAATGCTATGTATCAATAACTGGAATTACTCTGTGAAATGAAGAATTGAGGACAGGGATAACTGTGGGCTCAATTTACATTTTATGCTCTATTAGGGTGCTAAACCCCTCAGTAAGAGAACAGGAGATAGCATTGCTGTTTGCTAAACAAACACATCTTATCTATGAGCAAGGGTTGCCTCCCCTCCCATGTGGGGCACCAGGTATCTCAGCTTCCTCTTTTCTTATGTCCTTTCATCAAATAATCAATTTTCAGCCTTAAAAAATTTACAAGTGCAGAACTTCCCATTCCTCTTGTGCCTCTGCCCACCGTTAGACAACCCTGCTGAAGCCACACCAAAACCCGCTGATACTTCTGCATCAGACTTACTCTTACCACACAGTTGCCATATGAGCAATGGCCAGCTATAAATCTGGTGGCCCATGCAGGTGCCACTGCTGGGGGTGTGGGGAAGGGTCAAAGGAGGGAAATGTAGAAAAAGCAAAGAGAGATATCTGGAATTTGAAAAAAATAATCCAACTAGCCCGGGCTCAGATGAAAAATACACATGGCAGAGAGCTTTTGCCAAAACTCCAGGTTTATCTAGTAGTAGGAACAGCTGGTACAAACCTACAACAGCTAGGAAATCACGTACGTGGCTTAGCTCAGCAGAGAGCCTCCCTGGCGTTGCTTTGCACTGGCACCGTTCTTGTACCCGCACACACTCCCAGATTCAATGCTGAAACCAGAGTGAAAGACAGGATTTTATTTAAACACAGTTGCTTTTAGCACCATCACAGAAGTTATCAGGCCAGTTAGCGAAAGAGGGGCAAAACTAATTAAGCTTATGCAATGCATCCACTGGCCCTGCCCCAGTCGGGTGTTGCCAACCTTCTCTTTTGAGTCTATCCACTTTTGTTTGCACTGTCTGTACACCAGACCTCATTCTGCTTTCAGCTGAGGCCTCATCTTCCAGGTTTGACTGTTTCAGCACTGAGGATATACACTGCAATATAACATATTGCATATTTATTAGGAATTTTGCAACACTTGATCAAGTCTTAAGCCATGAGAGCCCTCATAAGGAAAGATGTTTCTGGGTCCTACTTGGGGTGGAGCTCTGTCATTCCCCATTAGCAACCCAAATCGTTTCTGCTACACGAGGGTGATGGAAGCTCTTGACCATTTCTTTAGCACCATCACAAAAGCATTAGCTGAGCTTATTTGCACATTTCCTTAACCCTCCCTCTGTGGCAGGCTTGGACTGAAATACTTTGTGAATAAACCAGAAAATGTACAGCAGAAGCTGTATCTTTGGCAAATGGCATGTATATTTTATATCTTTCATGCATAGAAGCCAATTTCTTGAGGAACCGTGCCTATAAATTGCAACTGGAAGAAGCAGATGATGCGCTTATTTATTACATTGCTTTCAACCAGGAAAAAAGATGTTCCTTCTCTCTCGCTCCCCTTTAAATTAAAGGCTGGGTAAAGAAGAGCCCAGCACCTCAGGGACATGGCTCAGGCACACAGCTTGGAGGGCGCGTTTGCTTGCTCGTTTATTGCGAGGGAAGGATCACACTGGGGGCCAGGTACCTCTTCCAGTCACGTAAAACTGAAGACGTAGATAAACACTTTTTTTTTTAAAGTTCAAAGCAAGATTTTAGTTGGTACTGAAAGATTTTGGGGCTAAAGATTTTTTCAAAAGGCGACGGCTCTTTTATCAGGATTTCTCACACAGGGAGTCATGCAATGCACGAGCTCTCCGGTCCCTGTTCCCGAGGAACCGTCTGTGCTGCACGGGGCTGTAAGAGCCAGCACGTGTTCCACAATGTCAGGAGAAGCAAAATCCAGAAAACCCGCTCTGTACATTCCCCCACAACTCAGTAAATACTCTGCATCGCCTCTCCACTGGGCTATAAACACAGACAAAGTAGTAAAAACCAGATACGGGTAAAATTGTGAAAATACTTCCGTGACATTTCTTTACCTGGGGGCCTTGATGTCCCTAAAGCCCTCAGAACTGGGCTGGAAGCGTGCTGTTTCTCACAGGACAGCTTGTGAAATCCACACAGAAACGGGGCGACAAAAACCCCAATGGGGCTGCTGCCGCAGGGGCCAACCGGTGACCGAGACCCTCGCCCGGCTCCCGCCATGGCTCTGCCGCCCCACCCTGCGGTCAGCTCAGCTCGCTCATCCAGCAGAAGACTCACCTGCTCCTGGAAACAAAAAAAAGTTTTACAAAAAAAAGCCCCAAAGAGACCCAGCAGTGCGTGAGCCGAATGAGACGAGAGGAGGCCGAGGCAGACGGCATGTCAGGG
>NW_010124312.1:0-440 GCF_000699245.1 Pterocles gutturalis
CCTTCTGCCTATAGCACCTTTTGATTTTTGTCACTAGCCCTCAGGACTCATTCCTTGCTCCAAGACCCTGTTTTCTGAAATACTGCCCACAGGTACACAAGCACTCTCTTCTGATAACACAATTTCAAGTACTATTTTGGCTAAATCTCCAACTTCTCCCACTTCTTTTCTTTACGGTCTTTCTAAGTGAGTTACCTGGCTTTTTTCAGTTTTCACTGTTTTTATAACTCCACCAACCTTTGTCTTTCAACAGACATATAGTTCTGGTGTCATTTGTGATACCACTCTCTCCTCCCTACATTGGTGGTGTCTTTACCTCCTTGTGCTTCTCTCCTCCCCTCCCACTTTTGCATCACAAAATGCGTATGTTCCAACTGTTAACCCTTGAGCATGAAATCTGTGACAGAACTGTGAGATCTGACAACATCATGTGCCTATGG
>NW_010124313.1:0-768 GCF_000699245.1 Pterocles gutturalis
TTAGTTGCATGTCTGCAAAATGGGGATAACGGGCAGCTGTGAAAACACATTAATTAAGTATCTGTGAAGCACACTGTAGCAGCTGTAAAGCAGCAGTGTAAGATGCAGGACAGAAAGGGCAAAAGTGAAAACCAGGCTTCAGTGTAACTAGGATGAGTCAGTCAACACAGAAACAAAAATCAAAAAAGGAAAAAGATGTATGCATGCAGAGATGGCCACAAACTGCAAAATTCAGCCTTCAGTTTCAAAAACCACGAGTTTAGCTTGCTGTGCCATACTTTGCTAGCCCAGGCACAATTTTGCTCATGCAAGCTGTGGCTGTGTTGCTGGGACTAGACCTTGATTTGCCCAGATTCTGAACATATTTTTAAAAAACACGAGATTTTAAAATATCTGCCTAGTGTCTCACTATGTGCAGTGAATTTGTCTCAGTCACACAGTATTTAACTTTTTTTGTTACAAATCTGCAGTTGCAAATTCATATTGAAGATAACTTTTTGCTTCATGAATGGTAACTTTTGTCCAATGTAGAACAATTCCATTCCCCATTGCTAGGTGGCCTACATGGAAAAGTGACCCCCAAAGGAAGTAAGGAGACAAAACAGAAATCAGTTCACTTCAGCACAATGTGTGTACATGACATGGGATATTCTGTTGTGTATCACAGCACCTCCTGCTTTTCTACTAACATGCCACTGCAGTAAGTGAAATCTCCTTTGGAAGGATGCTATCATACACATAACAGAATTCGTGTTAGGTTTCTTCAAG
>NW_010124314.1:0-2201 GCF_000699245.1 Pterocles gutturalis
TTTAGGAAGTTTTATCTCATAAAACAAAACTATGTAGCAGGAACTCAGAATAGGGTTGTGTAACCTATCAACGAACTATCCAGTCACTAATATTGCTAAATAAACATCACCATTCTTTCCACCATGCTGTTGTATGTCTAGCACATTTCATTAACGATAACAATAGACCATCTGTGTGTTTATTTCCAGTCATTTTCCTGTTTTTGTTGAAGTTCAGACCCCCCAAGCGTGCCTGATATCTAGTCATCTAGTATTCACTGAAATTTATACTGGAGTTCCTGCCAAAGCAACCAGCAAACTTTTTAACCAGAAACAGCTGCCAGCTAAATACTTATGGGGAAAGGTAAATGTGCTTCTAATGGATGAAGAATACAGCAGGGATGGAAATTGTAATTTTAAAGTTTTTCTGAGGTGTCCTTTGAGTAGTGATTCCTGTTTACTGGCTTACAAGCAAGGCTTCAACTTGAGACCAGCCTTGAAAAGATTAAGTACCAGTTGATGTTAATATGTTCTTACTGTCTGTGGATCATCCCTGGGTGGGCAGAGATGTGGGTGGAAATAGGATGTAAGCTACCAGAGTATTAAACAAAGTACCATGGCAATTCAGGGTTTGCATTTAATTCAGTAGAGAAAAGAAACAATGGTGCTTTTGAATTGTGTCTAAATTTTGCTTAAATTTTATATTCTGGGTGGGTCTCAGCTCACAGATTAGGACCCCTAAATTTAATGTCAGTTTGTAAACTATGGTCTGAATTATCTTTTCAGTCAATGGAAATCTGAGCAGGAAGTCAGTCACTAGAATATACGTGCCTAGTGCCAGTGTGGGTGCTGTAGAGTGTTCCTCCTCACCTCACTCAAGAAGCATGGTCTCTTATAAGTCCTGTCACACCAGCCAGCCATGCTTGTATGGCTTGGCTACCCTATGTGCCTGTGGTTAGACGAGTCCTACCCCATCTGTACAGTCAATGGAGTCAGTGCTGTGGTCATTCAGACCTACTCTGACATCCAGGGTTCAGCTCAGTTACCTACATAAAAGCACTCAGTGCCATGCGAGATGTCCTCAGGTGCCCAAGACATTCTAACTGAGCATGTGGGTGATACAGAACCTGTGTTAAAATATTCTGGAACAGCTGGAGCCTACGAGGGATATCCACAGCATTTACATGGTATCTGATGTTCGTATGTGAGCAACCAAGTTGAACCCCTGCATTTAGTCAACAAGGGAAGGTGCCAACAGCAGGATGGTCTCTGTAGGCCACCTCTGTAGGATTCTGCTCCAATATCAGACTGGTTGCCTTAACCCTGGAAAGGCTAGTGACTGTAAAAGGGATGACAGTGACTGCTCCCAGCCCAGATGCCTCAGTTGGGCACCTTAAGTCATTTGGAATAAATGTAACATGAGGATCTTATCAACCATAGGGCAACTGTAAAGCAAGCCTCATCTCAACAAACTCTGTGTGTTGCTACCTGAAAGTGTCCTAAACCTTAGAATAACTCTTCTTTTTTATATTCTTCTTTGATCTGAAGAGAAAATGTGAAAGATTGGTCTTAATGAATTACGAGAGTTAACTGAATGTCTGTTCTTTCTGCTCAACAGCTCATTGGAAGTCAGGCAGCTTTCTGCTCCGCCACTGTCTCCCCAGCCAGTGGCACCTTAGGCCCAAATGAAGAAAAAGAATTCTGCATAGAGCTCTCAGCTAACATCACGGTAAGTTTAAAAACTGTTGCAATTTTATCAAAATAGCAACACTGGCATTCTCATCTCACCTCCATCTGGCAGAAGGAAGGATTTTATATGCAAAATATCATGCTGTTTTTTCTGTGTAATATCTCTGAAATTGCTTTGCCATTCAACCATGGTTGAAGGCAAGAATTAAAGTAGTCCACATGGTGTGCAATCTTCTGCCCTGCCTTTTTGTTTCCCAACTGTTCTTGTTTTCTTTCTTTCTTGAATGCCTGTTCAATTACACTTAATGCTTATCACTTTTCTTAGAGCATACAGATCCTCACTTTGGATTATCCCAAATGAAATGTAGCAGACTGGCACATACAGTACACGTTTGGTTTTCTGAATGCAACTGAGCTCATGACATAATGAATCAGTGGAGGTATTTAGAGCTCATATTTGGAGTTCACCTTCACAGATGAACTCACGGGCTCACATTTAGGGAGTTACATTTAGGATTCTGAATCTGGAGCTG
>NW_010124315.1:0-241 GCF_000699245.1 Pterocles gutturalis
TTTAATTATATTTTTTTTTTAAGGAATTGCATCTCAAGTTGCCCTCGTGTGACGCCCTCCGGCCCCGCAGGTCGTTCAGCGGCAGAAGAGAAACGACAGGGGATTTTACAACGGAGGGCGGGAGGGTTTGCCTTCCTTGCAAGGACGGGAAGAAGGGGAGTGTAAGGAAACCATGCTGGTGGTGGCTGTTTTGCAAGCCCTGTTTAGCAAAAACAGCTGCTTTCCTGTTGTTGGGTTATGT
>NW_010124315.1:364-9355 GCF_000699245.1 Pterocles gutturalis
CACGACACAGGAGTCCCTGGGGGGCACCAGGGAGGTCGTGGGGTCGGGGGAAGGCAGGCGGGGGGTCAGGAGGCACAAAGCATCTCTCTGCAGCTCTGCTCCCAGGCACCTTCGCTCCACTGGAATATGGAGGGAAAAAAAAAAAAAAAAAAAAAAAAAAAAAACAAAAAAAAACAAAAAAAAACTGGCAAAGGCAACGGGGGAAAGAAGCTGTGCCTCCCCCCACACAACCAATTACTGTGAAAAGCTGTGTTTCAGGTTGTCTAATACAAGAGTTCATACTGCAGCCTGAAGACAGGAGACAGGCTTGAGAAGCCGCTCTGTCTTTATTCCTCCTGGGAACTGAGTACCTTTTCTCTCTTATTTACCATAACAGAAGATAACCTTGTTTTCTCTTCAGATGTTTATGGATAGTTGTGTCTTTCGTAATGGCTGTCATCTGAAAAGCACAAGGTATCTTAACTGTCTTCCCCAAGACAGCCCAGTCCACTCCAGCACGTAACAAATGCTTTTCACGGCAAGGAGAATCACCACTATTGTTCTCCAACTCGGCCTAGATGCTGCCTTTGGCACTGTGCAAGCAGCCCCCTGTGCTAAATACAGACTGCATCCAGAATTACAGATCTCATGTGCATGCAGTCACACATTCTGCTATTATGGCTCTGGGTTATAATTAAAAAAAAAAAAAAAAAAAAGAAATTACAGGCAAATTTAAGAAAGTAGAAACATTTATTGAAATGTGCAACATACTCGTGACATATTTAGCACTAATTATGTGACAGTATAATTTTAAAATTCATCATTTATACCATTCAAATATATCAAGCATCCTTCACACTGAAAAAGAGGGCATTTGAAAATGCATCTTAAATGACAAGATCATTACACAATGATATACAATATACACAATGTATATTCATTACAATCTTAACTGAAGTAACTCCTCCTAAACGCTCCTTCTCTACAAATTTTACAAATGTGAACAGTTGCATAATGCTACTAAACTACAGTGTAAGTTCCTTCCCAATTCAGCATCTTTAGTCTTAGCTGCAGTACTATGAGATTACACATGAAAATACAATTAAGCATAGCTGTGTTTATAAGACTTAAAAGTTAAATCCTGACTCTTCAGGGTCACAATGTGAATGTAAACTCTAAGCTTGGGCGTAGCCCTAATGAATTCAGTATTGTTTTTCTAGTCCCATGTTGAAAGTTAGGCCCAACTACAGAATGAAAGCCTGAAGTCCATTTTTAGTCCAACATGAACTGTGTTTACAGATTAAAAAAACAAACAAAAAATCCCCCAAAAACCCAAACCAGCTTAATCAAGCTGTAGCCAAAAAAAAATTGACATTTTACGCAGAAATTAATTGTGCACATAAAAATACCACTAGCTATTTATTAACTTCAACATTTGTCTGTCACACTGTGTTATGCCAAGTTCTTTATTTCCAATGTACATGACTGGCATTTTCTTTGTCAAAGAGTATCACACAGAGCAGAAACTTTTTCTTATGTAGGGTAGCAAGAGGCAATGTAAAATCCTTAAGATTTTAAGAAGAACTTAGAACCTCCTGGTAAAGTCATCATCAAATTTACTGGATTTTCACATTTTCAGCTCCCATTTGTTTATCCTGCAGCTTCCTCCGTAGGCACAGAGGATGTCTTGCAGCAAAAGAACAGCCATTTACAGAGAAAAATGCGAAGCAAAGAATGGCAGGATTTCTGGATCTGAATGGGAGTTTGTGCACCTCACATCTGCGTGCTGTGATACAGCTGGCATTTTCTGCAGAAGCAGCAAGCTGGTAGATTTAACGGTACATTGATGCACTAAATCTTTCCCCATGCTGAGCCCAAGCCAGCAGCAAAAGAAAATGCTGCATTTCTGTCATGCAGCATAGATGCTAAGGAAGAGGCTAGATTTAACATTTGAGCAAGGGCAACACAGAGGAAGTCAAACCCCACAGTTACATAAATTTGCTCTGCCCATAGTTGCTACTCAGGCAGAACTCCAACCGAGGTCAGCGAAACAGCTGCCAAAAGACTGTGGGGTTAATGTGTGTGGGCCACATTTTAAATGTCACTTAGTATTAATGCAAGAAAGAAAAAATACTGACATTTAGGTATCTAGGAAGTGTTGTGATTGCAAAATGCAAAATAGAAAGAGACAAAAAAGCACCACAGAGACAGTATATTTACAGTTAGGATAGTAAAAATAGAAGCTCAAGAAATTATATATAAAGGGAAGCATTTTCACAGTGTGTTCAGAGATGCACCTTCCTTTATTCAGAAGTAGCAGCTCCTACTTAAGCACTTCCCTCTTCAACTTTGAAGATGCATTAGGTGAATGCAAAACATTTCTCCTGAAAAGCTCAAAAAAAAAAAAAAATCTACTAGCATTATCAGAAAAAGGAAAGAAGGTGTAATTTTCTCTATATGGTACATTTAACGCATGCTGGTTCCCAACTGCTGCAAATATTTAAACATGTGAGACAGTCCAGGCATTGAGTTCAATGGGCAGTAACAATGAGTAGTGCCAGCTCACTTCTTTGTGCAATACTTATCCCCATGCCCTTCACACAGAGCTTTGGGGGGGGATGGGACTAGTTAAATTTGGAAAACTGTAATTATAAAGCCATAAACATTGTCAGAAGACCAAGAACAAGGGCAGCATGTTAGATTATTATTTTTGCAGGGTTTTTTGACTTTTCTCTATTTCATGTCGATGCTGCCAGCTCTTAAAAATCAAAGACAGCTACCACAAAACCTAATTAGTTTCCCTTAATACCTGCATGTTTGTAACCAGCAAATAAGAATGACTACTGAGCCAAGCATCCTTTAAAACAAGGTGATGTGACATATGAACTTCTTTTTTTTTGCAATTCCACACTTGGCAAAATAAACAGGATGTGAATAACACAGCCAGTATGCAACAGAAGGTACATTAAGTGGGCTACATAAGTATTAATTCATTGGGAATTAATTCATTAGGAATCTTCATCAGAACTGTATGTACAGAGATAAAATGTTTAAAAATAATAAATCAATATTTGCAGATAAGAGGAAAATGGAGAAAGTTATGAATAAAATGCAAACATTGTTTTCACTGTAAATATTTGTTAGAACTAAGGGCACTGCCAATGTGAAATAAGAACTTGCTCTTCATTGGATAAAATGCACTTTCATGTTTGTCGTGGTTTCAACTCAGCTGGCAGCCAAACACCATGGACAAATACAACATTGTTTCATGACTAAAAATACGTTTTCAAAGACTATTACATCTCCCAATATTTTTCCAAATACCATGTGTATATGCAGAAGAGGGAGAATAACAGATGCTTTTACAGTTAAGTATTAAAGAATTAAAATGCCAATATTTTCATTTGTATTTCCTTTTAAATATATTATTACAGATAATGATTCCGATATTAAGAACCTCTATTACCCCTGAAAAAGCTGGGCTGCTTCCAAAGGGCTGCCAGCTGGCCCTCTCGTGATCAAGTGAGGAGCTGCAATCCACCTTTACACATGAACAAGGCAGAATACATTCCCCGGTAAGAGTTTCTACTTATCAGTCATTGCAGCTGTTTGTAACAAATTAGAGAATGGGGTGGGTTTGGGGTTGTTTTCTGGCATGCACACTTCTGTATTATCTTAAAACTGTTTCCTGCGTGACACTACTTTAACGGTTTGCCCTGAAGTCCTACAATGGACTAGAAAGTCGATTTCAGAGATCTATTTATATGAAAGGTCTGTACCTACTTGGTAATGTTCAACCAAACAACAGATAGGAATACAGTCTACATTCTAAAAACATTTAACACATTCACCTGTACAGTTATACTGAACATCAATCTGTACAGTATACCAAGTGTTGTTAAAAGCAGTAGATACATATCTACATATATATACACGCACATATATACACACCCATTTTCATTACATAATGCGCCTACCCTAACTCGGGATATTCAGCTACCAGTCCAGTTTCATGTCTGCTTTACTCCACACATACTTTCCTCCTCTTTGTAGGAACATCTTCTCATCAAATCCACTGAATTTTATAGCTGCTTCTACACCAACATCCAGGACAGACTTGGAAGGCTCTTTCCGTCCATTTCTACAGTTTAGAAAACGCATCTGGAAAATCGAGAGATAAGAGGTTAGAAAGTCAAATTGTAAAACCTTAAATTTTCTACAGAATTAAACAAGTTGCACTGCAATCCACAAAAGCCTTGGTAAGTGCATGAACAGTTTCACTGCAATCCGTAGAAAGCTCAGAAGCTCACAGTTGGACACACTGACACATCTTATCAGGAACAAAGCCATACCGTAATTCCTGAAAATTAAATGTTTGCTCTTTAGTTACCCATAAAGTAAGTAGGCTCTTTGAAACTTAACTTTCAGGACAAGTTCTATATTTTTAAACTAAAGAAAAACAGCAATGACTTCCTGCGAAGATGCACATCTGCACTTCAAGATTCATGATGCAATGATCACGCATGCAACCTGATGGCAATTCCTCCTTAGGTCATACTTATAGTCAAGTTTGCAATAAGTTTGATGGGAAAAAAATTACATCCATGCCTTGTACTATGTGGTAAAGAATATTTTCTAGAATGCACAGTGAATTGAATTGGTTACCACTGTTGTATACATACATACATTAGCATACAAATACCAAGTAACAAAGACTTACATATTCATCCAGAATAAGGTATGAATCCCTCATCTGTAATAGATCAAAAGAAAAACCCAAATTAATATACAAACCAAAATTACATACTAGTGAAAAATCAAGGACAAAACAAACAACTATTCATTCAAAGCCTGATCCAAATACTTGAAACAGGTAGTCTCTTCCCACTATTTCAGTGAGCTTGGATCAAATTTATAGAAATAAACGACAGGATTACTAGCATGACTTAACGCATGAATAAAGCAGTAATTCTTTGAATATAACCTCTGAAGTGCCTAACTGAAATGTAGGTTCCCACTGCATAAAGGTGTTTTAAATAATATCCAAGTTTTCGGTTAACTTCTACACCAGCAGAACTTACACTCTTTTGCATACTGGAATGATTATGTTATTTTTCCAAATAAATAACGTGACCATTTAAGCTGGAGTGTTTAATTATCACCCCAGCAGACAGAAGTGTTCTCCCAGCTCAAAGGTAATCTTCCAGCTCAAAAAGCTCTCAGGGCTGCACCAGGAGATAGGCCAACAGCTGAAACAAGACATGTTTGCTCAGCTAGCTGGGCATCTCCTACGTGACCCTCCTTAAAAAAATCCCCAGGTAGCTGGAACTTTCTGCTGTGTAGAACAGTAAATTTGTTTGATGAATTTGGCATCCATCTTTCACATAGTTTTAACAGAAATCAGAAACAGTCTTCTCGAACCAAACCTACTGAGGGAAGCCAACTCTTTTTTTGTAGAACTTTTTACATAGAAAAAAATGTAGAAACAGTTCTGGGTTCTCATCTAAACACCTTCCCTGATGAGTGCTCTCTCCCACTGAACACCTGAAATACTAGAGTGCACAGTCCCACTTCTATATCTTACAGAGTAAGGGCAACCCAGTCTGCACACTTGAGCTCTATACACATCAAGTAAACTGTAAATGAAGAGGACAAGGAAGGTGAGATGGGATATTTAAGGCACTCCTGAACTTGTTTCAACTTAGTAAGTTCTCACTCGGTTCATTAACATTCTTATCAGTGTCTTCTAACTCTCCTCATGCCATGTATAGGGTCTGTAGGCATCTTACAAAAAATCCTGTGCTCCACCCTTAGGCATTTTCGTGCAGCTAAGATAAGCTGGATGGCAGCTCAGCAAGTTAACTGCTGGGCTCTGCAGTAGTGCAAGGAGTCTCCTTGTGAAGAAAGAGTCCGAATGTGCAGTCCAAAGGAGTTCAGACAGACAATGTTAAAAAATGTGACTCTGTAGTGGGGAGAGTTACTAGTAAAAGATGTGTCAGACCAAAATACTAGTTCTTGTTCCTCAATACCCACTATAATGCTGACTGGGATGTTATCTTTACCTTGTGCAGGTCAATGACGCTGCTATAGCGTAACGTGATGGTGAATCTCTGTTAGGAAACTATGTATAAAGTGTAATTACATTAATATTCAACCTTATCAGGCTCTTGTGCCCTGGTGGGGAAAAGTCATTCAATTCTGGAGGGTTTAACTATTGTTTCGAGTTCACCCAGCTGTGGAAAACTCAGTTTCTCCAGTTTCTGTGCTGATACTTTATGCATCCATCTCACAGAGCAGAGGCCCACATGATGCTGTGAGAGGATTCCCACTGGTTTCCACAGGATTGGGATGAATGGGGTTTTACTCTTCTAGTAATAACTTTGTGCTCAATAAAAAGCCTCAAAGAAAATCAAACACCTTGGCTTCCACCATAACAAAACCAGCTGCTGACAAAGTTGCGCTGTACCTCTTCTAAGCCAGTACTAATAAGGAAAGTGTTAATTGCCATGAAAGCTTCTAGTTCTTTTCCATCTTTCCAACGTTATTTCAAAATAAAGTTACAAAAGGACAGTTTTGATTTTACCTTCTGATTAGATTCCGGTACCAAACAGGAGACATCTTTGTGGCGATCCAGGAATCGTTCAAAGTCTTCATCACTGATAACAAATTTCTCTGCTTCCCTCAGAGCATCCTCACCACTGTTCTCCCCTTCGATGAGCAGGCACTGGAATACCTGAAGACAGACAGAACCTGATTAAGATTTTATATTTTCACTTGCCTTGAGGATAGGAGACTGCCACCTTTATTCGCCTCAGTAGCAAGGTCTTTTAATTTTTCTGTTGGTGGAGCCACACTGACACAAATTGTAATATAAGTGAATATTACACGAAGGGCACAGTGCAGATTTATTTTTAGCAAATTAACATTACATAGTTCTAAATGTAATTATACAGTCATTTTTCCTGACCAGATTTCCATAGAAATCTTAACTACTCTGGTCTTAATAAGAGCATAGATAATCAAAGGTCAAATGAACTTCTGATTGAACCTCAAATAGTATAGATGTAATATAAATGCCAGTAAGTACTATGAATGATGCAGACTATCAAGTCAATCTGTAGTCCTGAAGATTTTAACCTGATTGGTGACTTTTAACCAGCTTCAGATGGTCACAGAAAATATGGAAGACACCCACCAGAAACAGAATGCAACAGTTCGTCTACTTAACAGCCTCCTTCTAATGGCCAAGTCATCAAATACATTCAGAATAGACTTTGGGGGAAAAAAGGTGCCTTTTCCATCAACACTCTTTGTAACCCCAATAAGAAAGTAGGCCAGGAAGCTTGATAAAATATTAAAGTGTATGTCATTTTTCCTTATACTCCTTTAGTAGGACCAAGATTTCACTTACAATGACCTTTTTTTTTTTCTTGGAAATCATGTATGTATGCCAATTTCCATGAAGCAAATAATGAGAAATTATTCCACAAGTTCTCCCATATTTATGAGTCACTTTATCTCTACCCATTTTCAAACTGATAACTTTATGTATTCACTTCTAGTAGAAAATATCATAATACAGCAGAACATTAATGTACACTTAAATATTGCTAATATTAACTCTAATGTATCATTATACGTTAACTTTTCCTCATTTTCTCTACACCATGACACATTTTGAAATGTTAAGCACCTTCCATGTTCATAAAAAAAGATATTATGATCTACATACACTGAAATAGTAATTTCCTACAAATATCACAGCAAAAAAGATTCTTGACATATTGGGCTCCACTAAAGTGCAGAAAGAGACAGAACCTGTCTCAACAGTACGTAACACTGACAAGATGTCCCCTAATACCAGCCCAAGCTGCAGCTGGAGATCTGACTGAGGTCACTGGAGGTTCAGACAGCTCCAGAACTTCATCATTAGTTTTTTTCTAACAGGAAAACTCCGGTGTACACTTCTTTCTTACCTTCCAGCGCACGGGGTTGAGTGCCTTGATCTGCTCATTCATATCTTCCTCAACATTAAATCTGTTGATCACTGAATTTATTTTGAAAGCAACAGCGTACTCTCGGCACCACTGTCTCAGTTTGTGCAGATTTTCCACATGGTTCTTCTTTCCTTGACCACGGCCAATTAAAACGTTGACATCCTCATCAAAACTATCACATGAAATTGCCAGAATGTCTAAATATTCACCTGAAAACAAGTTTTAAAAATTGATTAGTATTCCGTCCCTCAGGTACAAGTTGTCAGGACTCTTCCCACTTTCACTTCCTTGTGATCTGTCATGAAGTTCCCTGTAAACCGACTCTGTGGAGTCATCACATGAATCACAAAAGCCACAGCAGTGGTATCACCAAAACACGTATTTTGTGTGTGTCTGCATCCTCAGCATTATGGAGACAGTCTAAGTTATTATTTTATATATACTATTATACCAAAGAGGCAATAGTACAACTGCCTACATTCACAACATGTAATTAGCAGTATTTCACTGGTATTTATGTTTAGTTTGTGTTTACTGTAAATTAACTGCTAACAAAGCATCTCCCACTTGCACCAAAAACCATCTTTGGTGAGGCTGCCCCAAGGAGGCTCCCAAACCCTGCCAGTGCCTCTGTGCAGGGCAGTTTATTTTCCTTACCATACTTCTTGAACCACCGTTCTCTAATCAGGCTGCCGTTGCTAACAATGCTGACACTTGGTAGCTTCAACTCCTGCTTGCAAAACTGGACCAGTTGGCCTACAAATTCTCCTCTGTCTGTAAGAAACGGTTCTCCTCCCGAGAAATTTATTTTCTCCATCCCTAGAAAAGGACCAAAGGAAGATGCTGTGAACATCTACCAACCTATTGCCCGCTCCTTCCACACGTTGTCGCTGCCCGACCGGAGAGATATGAAGAGGACCCCGGACGTCTAGTTACAGGGGTAACTTCTCCGACGCCACTTGGTCCTGCAGGGACGAGGCTGTCGCGCATCCCCCCGCCCCGGCTCCCCCCGGCA
>NW_010124316.1:0-1413 GCF_000699245.1 Pterocles gutturalis
AATGTTAAATATATTAAATAATAAATAAAATAATGGTGTAAGATGACGTTAAATAATACAGAAATACTGCAAATTAGTTTTCAGTGTTGGGTTTAGAACTGGGATGGAGAGTGCAGGCACTAGTTTTTCCATGCTTTAGGATGCATCAATGAGAAAGGAAAGACTTATTGTTATTGAAAGAGAATTTTATCAGGACCTGCTTTTTAAACACCCTACTGCCCCAAATCCATAATAAAGCAAATAACATTATATTGTCCCTCTACTATAATTGCGTGGAAGCCCTTTCCATTTGGGTAAGGCTCTGCTGTATAGGGTTTGGAGGGGTGGATATGATAGGGTGAGGAACAGTGGATGAGGAGTCATTTGGGAAAATGCATTTTAAGGATGTCTTAGAGACTGAAAATGTAAGAGGGGGATGTGAAGAAAGTAAAAGTAAGCAGAATACACTATAATGCAATTCTTTTTTGGACTTAATACAAACAGAGATCTAAGATTTATCTAGTTCTTCTAAAAGATCTAAATTAGAACTTGGAACACAGGTGGTTTAAATACCTCTTATTTTTGTAAAATTTGAGAATGGAGGTTTAACACTGCTGTTAATTATTTTAATTCCTTCATAGCTGTAAATGCAGAGGGACACAGCTTTCAGTCAAGAATTAGAACAGGAAGATGTTTGTGTAGTGGAAATGGTAGATTTGGACAGACTTTCAATTATTTTAGCCTACCTGACAAGAGCTGATAATAACATTTATGTTGGAATAATGTCTAGCAAAACAGTATTCCTCATTAAGAGTAAACTGTCTGTGGAAAAATAATATGAATCACAGAATTTAAGTGTGTGTTAAGTTTATTGCATTTTTAGCTATCACCATTTCTTCAGATAAATTTTCTTGAATGTCTAATTTGTGTTAATATTAAACTGTAATTTATATCTGCCTCAGCCAGGAGTACAGTGGTAAATTTTGAAGGTGGTCAAAGGAGTTGCCAAAAGCTTCTGCCCTGCCATTATACAGATTAGGTGCCATTCACTATGGTATTTTGACCTTTAACATCAGATTTTGAATGCAGCTCAGGAACTTTCTTTGTCCTCTTAATTTTAATGCAATCCAAATGCTTCCTGAGCAAGTCATTAGGCAGCAGCCAAATTTTGTTTTAATCAAATGGGGACTCATAGATGGGTTGTTTTCTGTGTCTGGCCAGGATTCTGATTTGCAAACATAAAAGGGGATTTAGAACTTCAGGATGCTGTCAACAAAGTAGCACTGAAACAAATAATTCAAGAAATCATGTAGAGCCACTGTGTTTAAAAAATATGTGTACATCAGAGCATACAGTGTGAACACTCTCATGTAGCAATCAACACAAAATCAAATTGAGGTCTTGCTGGAGGATGTCACTCTACTGCCACTGGTT
>NW_010124317.1:0-920 GCF_000699245.1 Pterocles gutturalis
CCTGTTGACAGGGGTCTGGCGATACCGTGGTGGCAGAGATTAGGATCAGCTGTTATTCCTCCCGTTCGCGTGTCGCTGTCAGCCGGGATGACACGGGTTCCTCTGACTCACAGCACGCACAATTCCCACCTCTAGACACTGGAGGAACGTCGGGTCCCCAGCCAGCAGCATCCCGCAGCATCTCCTCGTTACCCATTGCCGGCTCTCGCGGGACCCGCTGCCTGCACCGTGTCTGTTAAGCCCTCCTGCAACGCCAATTTAATAACTTCCTGCTCAGACAGGACTTAGAGCCTTAAGCCCTTTTGCGGCCGTGTCAAAAGTCAGGACGAGCCGTCACGCTCACGCAGGGCTGGCTCTGCGTGTCCCCGACTGCCACCCCGCTGCCTGGCTGCAGTGCAGGGATGGAGGGGCGCATCGTGCGTGGGAAATTGAGTGCCTTTCATAGGAATGATGTTTTATAAAGTAATCCAACTGGAAAAACCTCAGTGGGGTCTTTTTTAGCTTCTCCTTTCATTGCTCTCCCATCCTTCAGCCGTGACTGCTACTCCCAACCAGTTGCTCCCACCACCTTCCCTGTCCCCTGCGCCGAATATGAGCTGAAACATCCTGGCTCCATGGCCCAGGTGTGCAACATGCATTCATATCATTATTTCCAACATTGCCAGGTTGTGATGAAATAACACGGGCAGAGTGGAGATTCACAGCCCAAGATTCCCAGCTGGCTCTGCCCTCCTCCCCGCACTCATTGGGGACAATCTTTGAAATCCAGGAGGTCCTGGCAGACACAGCAAAGTGCCGCTGGAGGGACTGGTTTTGCCGTAGTGAAGCAGGAGAAAGGTTTTGGGATGCAGGAGGAAGCGAAATGCCCGGTGGTAGGGATGGGATGGGATGGGATTGAGTGGGATGGGATGGGGTAGGGT
>NW_010124318.1:0-619 GCF_000699245.1 Pterocles gutturalis
GCTATGAGGACATTGGGGACACAGGGGCTGGGATACAGGGTCACAGGGGGACATTGGGGACACCAGGACAGTGGTGCCATGGGGACACTGGGGACATGGTGACAGGGATATGGGGATACGGGGACACGGGGATATGGGGACACGGGGACATTGGGTGACACGGGGACATTGGGGGACAGGGAAATGGTGCCATGGGGACATTGGGGGACACTAGGGACAGGGAAATGGGGACATTGGGGGACATGGGGATCCTGGGGACATTGGGGGAAATAGGGGGACATTGGGGGACACTGGGGATCTTGGAGACACATGGGGACATTGGGGGACATGGGGATCTTGGGGACACTTGGGGACAGGGATATGGGGACATTGGGGGACACTAGGGACAGGGAAATAGGGACATTGGGATCTTGGGGACACTTGGAGACATTGGGGGGCATTGGGACATGGGGACAGTGGGGCTGGGATACAGGGTCACAGGGGGACATTGGGGACTGGGATATGGGGTCATGGGGGAACATTGGGGATACCAGGACAGTGGTGCCATGGGGCCACCGGGACACTGGGGACATTGGGGACGCCGGCGGTGTCACTCACCCAGGGCGATGCCGCTGGGCCA
>NW_010124319.1:0-11765 GCF_000699245.1 Pterocles gutturalis
CAATCTCTAACATTCTGTGATCCTGTGAATAAGGATTACATGGCATTCCAGGTGTTAGTGCTGAGTAGTCAAACCATCCTCACAGGTTAAAAAAAAAACCCCTACAATTAGCAGCAGTTTAAGAGTATATGATAAATTTGCATCTTAGTCATTAAATATAAGCTGGTCATTCTGACTGGATGATGAGAGGTGATTGCCCCCACCTCCTAGCTATTACAGATATTAGTTGTGCACTACATACTACAAAAAAATTTCTTTAGATTTCTCTCCTGTGTCTTCAGTTAGACTTAGAGCCTGCTAGCAAAGTTCCCTGTGCTGATTATATCACATCTACACTTTCAATTGTAGAGTGTCAGGGGTTAATTTTTAAATCATTAACAGATCTTGTCATGTGATGAAAGTTTGATAGCTGATCATGCCTTTTCCCACAAGCAGTATAAAGAAAGTGGGTTTCTAAGGAGTCCTCAGGGACTCTCTGAGGCCAGGGAAGCTATGTGAATCCTCCGGGTTCCTGCGCAGCAGAGTCCACTGGAAGAACTGCACTGGCTCGCAGGGGCTGTGATCGAGTGTCACTAGTCCTGTGGTCTGTAAAACATCCAACAGCACTCTGTAAAACAACCTTAATCAAGTGTAAGTACTCACGTGCTTACTACTCATCTTTGGAGATTAAGATTTGCCTTTGTTTCATGGCTGTCCAAGGGGTACACAGAGCTTTTCCTGCCTCCCTCAGGCTGGTCTCCCAAGTCAGGTCTTCCCCAGCTTTGTCACCCCTTAATTTTAGCTGGCCAAGGGCAGTACAGTTGGCATACACTGAAGTGATTTCTGGCTTGTGGGGCAGAGTGCATCTCTCTGGCAGCTGCTGCAGTCAGTGGAGGACTGCAGTTCCCACAGCTGCACAGCCCTTCCTTTCTCAGGTTTCCAAGGCTAAGAAAGGAACAGTGGTAATGAGCTGTAGCGACTGATGTCTGCACTTAATGAGGTTTCTTATTTGCTTAGGGGGGTTCTGTTTGTTTGCTGTAGTCACAGCAAGGTTTGTTTTGTGGAAACTAATTTGTTAAGAAGATAGGAAGAATAAGAAATAAAAATTACTGCATCAAAAGATAATTGGGTAATTATCAAAATATAATTGGGTAATTAAGTTAAAGACTTGCTTTCCTTTCTTAGGCCTCTCCAGCATGTCTGAAAGTGAGGAGGGGACAGAAGCTCAGCACAGGGGTTGCTGGGCAGAGTTTTCCTGTTAATAGAACTGATTGCTCCTCCAGAGCTGAACAGAGGAGCAAGGAGGCTGGTGCATCAGAGTTTGTTAGAAGCCATAAAATTATTCACCCTCAATCTTTTCTGCTACCTGTTATCTAGACACTACAACAGGTGTTGTTCTGAGCTTGCTGTAGGGCTCCAGGAAGGGTTCAGTGGCCTGCACTGGGTACTGGTACAGGGAGCACATGTGCCAGGCACCTGAAAAAGGCAGGCATTTGCTGCATAAGCTGTGAGTGTAGGGACAGCATTTGATGACCTTGCTGTTCTCTTCTAGCTCCATGGCTTCTGTTTTTCTCTAGGAAAAGATACCAAAGAGATATTCCTCACCTTCCCAGCCCATTAACACAGAGTGAGAGTTGGACCAGGGAGGTGACTTCTTAGTTAGATCTACATTCTCCCATCAGGCTTAAAAACCTTGTTTCCTTAAACCTGGCTACACAGACACCAAAAAGAAATGTAGCAATTCTGCCCATTGCACTTCATCCCTTCTAAGCTGTTTTTCAGTCCTTGTCTGCCAGCTGCCCACACAGGGCAGCTGAGCTGCAGAACTTGCCATGTGACACTGGGGATGTGAAGTGGTCTGGAAAGGTTCATGGATGAGAAATTTTCTGGGAGTTAATAAATACATAGAAAATATGTCTGACTGAGCAATATCCAAAATCAAACAAATAGCTGTGAGTTTTCAGCAGAGGTGTTGCTAACCAGTTGTGCCATTCTTTGTTTCTCTGCACACCAGTTTTTGGCCACTGTCAGAGACAGCGCAAGGGACAGATGAACCTTGGTCTGACCCAACACTGCTGATCTCTATACTCCAAAAATGTTGGGATGAAGGATTCAGTGCAGACAGGAGCTTTTTTTCACACCTATAAGTGTTCTCCTTCACAATGAGCTATCTACTAGGGTTCTTTCCATACCATTTTACCGATCACCTTCCATTACTGTGAGTTCTCATTATGCTCTAATGCTGATAATAAATCCAAGTGGTGTTGATGGTTGCATGCATTAAAAAAAAAAAAAAGTCACCTATGCTTTTTGCAGGTTAACATGAAGCACTTCAGTGTGCCTTTACTGCACTGTGTGCACTTAATGGGATTATTGCCCATTCACTAAGCCACATCTTGGCAGGCTGTTCACCATCCACAAGAGTCCATAACCATTCTAGCACACCTTACATCTCCTGGATGTTTATCCAAAAGCTGTACCATACTGGCTTTGGATTGTTATCTCTATTTTGCAGCAGAGTTGAAACAGAAGTGGTTTTGCCAGGGTCATGCAAATAGTCAAGACCTGCCCCAAGACCTTAGGTGCAGAGCTAATCATAATCAATTGTTGGATGGACTGTCAGGTGTAAGCTACAGGTTCAACTGTTCACGCTTTCACTGTTTCATCCACTGCTATTTTCTTTCAGGGATCCATCAATGCAAGACAAATCTTCTCTTTGAATTCCTTTTTGGTCTTAATTGCAATACCTAGGGAGAAAAATGCAGCCACAACATTTTCCCTTTCTCCCTTCAGGAGTGAGCTACACTGTCATCTTCTGATTTGGCAGCATTTGAGTGAAGTGCTAATGAAGTCAAAACCATTTGATATGAGCACTTGACATTTCATGAGCATTCTCATTCTTTGATACAGGCTGTAACATAGGGAGAGCAGGCTAGCACAATTACTGTATTTGTGTTGTGTTGCCTGCATGCTTTTAGGGAGTGTCATATTCTAGGAAACCAGAAGGCTTTTCATGAAGAGCTAATCCTTCTAGCCTGATAAGAAAGCAGGCATCTGTATTGAATTAAGGCCCATGTTCACCCTAGACTGTGTGGGGGAGGTTGGAATTAGAGAATGGCGAAGTTGTGGAAGGTGGAAAGGCTATCAGGGAGTAACTAAAGCACTCCTGTAGTATGAGAGTTGAATGGCATCAAATGAAACTAGCACATGGCAGGTTCACAACCAAGAGCATCTCTCCATACCAGTGTTAGTTGAGCTGCAAAATTTCTTGCCAGAGAAAACTGTCTGGAAGCCAGCTCACAAAAGAAACCTTTAGGGAGAAAAGCTGTCCAATACAAGATCATCACCTCTGCTTCACAGAATTAAGCCCAGGGCACTAAAAGTGGGAGTATATCACCAAATATCATTTCATGCTTTTTAATTATGAAATCTGGCCTCATGGTCTATAGCAAATCCTGGTTGTTGCTCTGGGTGATGCTAAGTCACTTGAGAGTACACAGCAAGAATGCAGTGTCTACCAGAGATTTTAAAGCATATTGAATCATTTCACCCTAACCAAGCACCTAATAACATGTTAGATTCAGCTCTGTCTTGTGATCCCCAGAGTCGCCTACACTGCCCTGCTCTATAGGAGGCCCTTTTGCCTGTTGGGGGTTAATCATTTTCCAGTCCTGGAGCTGCACAGTAGCATATTAAAAAAGCGTGCTGATGTGAGCAGTGGTAGTAGGAAAATATGAAGATATGTCTTACTTTTAGTGCAGCCATGAGCCAGTTGCTAACTGTAGAGAGCCAGGGTGAATACCATGTCCACCATCACTTCTACCTACCCTCTTTGTCTTGCTTCTTACTCCCTTGGTTATTTTCACACAAAAGGCTGACAAAGCACCACCACTTAGTATGATATGCATCTCTTCTGTTGCACTGAGAATAATCTTTCATTACTATAAGCTTTTTCAATTTTCTTAAGGCCTTTTGCCACTTTACCAGTATAGCATAATTTATTTTGTTGAGTAGTTTACACATTAAAGTGTGTGAAGTTGTATTGATACATCTCTGATGAGTTCTTTGCTGGCTAGTGAATCAGTGTTGTGGGATTTTTTTTATTGTAGCTTTTTGCTTTCACAGTGCAATTTTTCACCTAAAAATGAGACTTCAAACCTGCTGATTTCTGCCATCCCACACCAGTTCAATTCTCAGATCCAGATAGACAGTGTAGTGCCCAGCATCCTCCCTGCAGCAGGAGCTTCTCACTTTTGTCCAGAGCAGCTGAGGACCCTTCAAACAGAAGCTGCAACTGTCCCTCTCAGTTGCTGTCCTTTGGTTTTCTGGCTCCATGCCCTAAGCTTAAGTTAAATATTTTTATCCATATATTATAAGGATAGTTTAAAAAGTTTAGGCTCTGTCTACTGTTGCCTTTAAAATTGAAATGGTTCTTTCCTCCCCATACATCTTTCTCCCTCCTGTAGCATAAGCTTTTTTTAAGCCATATAGCAAAGTGTGAGCATTAAGATTAAAGATCATCACATCAGAGCACAGGGAAAACAACTCGGTTTTGTGCAACTGCCATTAGTGATGGAGAGCTTGTGCAGCACTCCAGGTAGAATAGAACAAGGCACAGTCTGAGCCATCAGACACAGACCTGTCCTCAATATTTCCTGTGAAAGAAAAAAAGGGGCAACACACTCATCCCAGATATGCCGATACCAGACTGTAGTCACAGCACATCACTTGATCGACCATAAATGCCTTTTGGAAAGTGCCCAGGTTCAGCTAAGCAAGAACTATGTTTATGTAAGGCATAGTGCCAGTTTTTTTTTAACTTGAGACCCAAACTTTAGGCAGAAATAGTAGTCAATAGCGTAAACATTGAGTCTATTGGTACTAGGGTGGTTAATAAGAACTACAGTTTTTCCTAAAAATAGGTTCAGATGATTTGAAGTTCAGGGAGAGTAGTGGCCTTTGTCCTTGCCCTGCATCAGTGGCATCCTGTTTTGCAGATTGGCCCCTTGGAAATACTGTGCATAGTTCACTGCCTTTTGCACTGGGGAAAGGAAAAAGGAAAATCATATTTAGAGGCTGAAGAGTAGGTGGTACACAATGCCAGGAGAGACCAGGGCTTGTTATTAGATGCATAATCATCCCAAGTGGATTCACCTGTATTCACCTTAGCTGAGAAGGGTGTTCGCAAGCCTCGTGCATGCACTCAGCTTCTAATCCTTCCTCTTGCACCATCACCTTCTGACCTCTAGCTGCAGGAAAGCACTGGAACAGCTCATTAGTCAGTACCACAGGTGAGCTGTTAGGACAACATTTACACCATCCCCTTTGGATGTGTGCCAGCTGCACAGATGGCTTCTTTTTGGCTCAGCTTTCTCCTGAGTTGTACATAGTTCTGCCTGCCTCAGATGAAATTTGCCTTTGGATAGCTAGCTAGAACACAGCTGTGTGGCTAGTTGTGAAAGAGCATCACATTCCCTCATAAATATGAGGCTCACTTCCTCTGTTTTGGGATATTTCACCCACCTGCTGAGAGTTTTGAAGGTTGGCAGGAACAGAGGAAAAAAAAAAATCTGTCAAACAAAAAATACATTACAACATCTAAAAAGAGTAAATTAAAAGCTAAATGGACTGTTGAAAACCTGATGGAAGCAATAGGAGTGGCTGATCATTAACCTTTATGTAGAATACAAGGCAGTGCTATAAAAGCATATTACTAAGTTTCATTAATTAAGCACCATAATATGACTTTTAAGTAGGTAGATTACCTCCCTATTCAGTGAGAAAGTAGTAAATTAAAATACTCCGTGGAAGCTAATTGTAAGTATATCAGCTGCACAGAGCCCCACACCTGTTTGTCTTCACTCACTGTATGAAGCTATAGTAACAATATCCTCTATAACTTTGAAGGCATTTTCCCCGGTATTAGCGACCAGCTAGGATTTGTAGTCAAGATATCCCACATGGCAACTCATCCCTACAGGTGGCAGATGTTTTACTACTCATTCCTTAATTAAACACCTCTTTCTTTAGCACAATAGTGTAGTACAGCAGCAGGGAACAGAGACTGAACTCTAAAGATGACAAGAGCTTACAACTATTTCCACACAAGCGGCATCCTACAGCTTTATGAACTAGAACAAGCCAACCACAATGAAACCAGGAGAAGAAGGTTTATTAGCAGACCAAAGTCTTGGACACCAGGATAAGACAGAGGAAGCTGAAAGGAACCCTTAGTTTAGTCTATGAGCAAACATACATGTTAAACAAACATGGACCTGAACTGCTAACAGCATATAACTGCATGCCATGGGATGGAAGATTTCATGCAGAGGAAAATTTTCCTGTAGATCTTAGAAGATACAGATCTCACTTTCCAGTTTACTTGTCTTACACAACAGAAGAAAGATATCAGCTTAAACCAGGTAAGTATGAAGCGGTTTACCTTTTGCTTCCTTTAGCTCTGAGTACTACTCTTGCCCTCCATCAGCAAGCTCTGAAGTGGCTGGCTCTGCTGCTGCTGCTTCAGCTTTTATAGCCCTCATGTTCCCCAGAAACCTTTGCAACCTCTCCTCCTCCCCCAGGGCTTTATTTAACTGGGCTGTAACCTATGAGGAGAGTAGATTTATTTCAGTCCAGGATAGGGGTTAATTGCAGTTAATTTCCATCTTTTTCTGATGAAATTGTGTTCTGTTAAGCATAGTAATGTCTTCTTGCTTTCATTCTACAAAGTAAAAGAGTTTAAATGAAAAAATATCTTTAAGCACATTTCTTAGTGGACACCTACTCATAAGCTTTTACATTCTTCTGTAAGGAGTCATCTACTACACCCCTGCACAAAATTTGGTGCTTGAATCTCGAAGAGGGCCCCAAACAGGATCTTGAGGAAAAAAGTTAAGAGAATTTTGCTGACCAGAAAAGAAAGATATAGTGGTGTTTAATCCTTTTCTTTGTGCTGTTGCTTCTCCTTCAGTCTCCAAATGAAGTTTTCCTGGAATTGTTGAAGTATAACCTTTTTTTCCTGGTTCCATTAGGCAGCAAAGCCTGAGGAAAAAGTGTGTTTCAGTGTTGTTGTCCTTCGCACAGTAAAAGGAAAACAATCCTTTGAGGTTGTTCTCTGACCTACCCTACTTGTGACAGCTTCCTTGGCAAAGCATTTTCTTTGATGCTCTATCTACCCACATCATACACGCTGCGTTTATTAACAATGGTTTTGTAGGGGACATATGCAAATGACTAAATATATGAAGAAAATACTAGGGATATTCACAGGCTTTAAATGTGTTCTCTGAGACCTTCTGAAGCTATAAGTTTTGTTCAGCATGATGAAGCTCTCAGGGATGCTCTGTCAATCTGGGGTGCGGTCTAGGTGAACACTCCTCATGCTGTAATTTTGCCTGCTGTAGGAACGATACCTCCTGCCATGAAAGTGATTGTTTGGTGGTTTATAAAACAGATCTGGATGAGTTTGTCTTGGTCTCTTCCCTTCACCTGCTCCTGCCAGCCTTTCTTAGCACAATGAGGTTTGCCAATGGGGCAGCGACCTCCCGAGCACACAGCTGCTGTGGGATATGAGACAGTCCTGGGTGGCAGCTGGAAGAGAACTGCTCACAATGCTCAGAGCAAGAGCACTGGGGAGGCCAGTCCCTGTGCGTGGGGAGGGGCAGCTGAGCCAAGCCCGTGTCCTCCTCTCCAGACCCTTGCAGAAGGCTGGTGTGGGGCCGGGGCTTGCATGCCAGTGCGGTACCTGAGGCGCTTTGCACAAGGCAGTTGCTGTGACCTGACAGCAGATCCAGGCTGACAAGCCAGAATCCAGTACAGCTGGTCACTGTAGTGGTGGAGCTTTTTGCCTTACAGTCCCTCTGTAAGTCCCAGAGACTTTAAAATGAGACAAGAAGCCTTTTAAATGAAAGCAGAGACACTGATAATCCCATGTAGCCATAAGACACTAAGCCTACAGTATTGATGTCTCAGTTTGGCTCTTGTGGCTGGTCAGAAAGTCTTATGGGGCCAATAGAGATCACATAGCTCATAATTTTGTAGCCAGAAATTATTAAAATAATTATAATAAAGTAATAATAATAAAACTTCACTTACTTTAATGTCAAATCTTTCTAACACTGACTGATTCCTTCAGCTTGCATATAACCTCCATAGCCTGAAACTCTTATGAATGAGTCCCATGCTGTCATTCCACAATCCCATGAGTAAAATCTCAAAAGCTGACTTTAACTGTCAATAGGAGAAAGGCTCTTTGGGTCCTTATAAGAGATTTCACTGAACAGGAAAAACTTTCCTTTGCAAGCTGGCTTATTAAAATGGCAAAGTCAAGCACTGTCAAAATCATGGCAAATGCTGTGAGTCTGTCATTTTGAAATTAGACGGGCAGATGGTGAGAGACTTTCCTGCTGGTCAGGGAACTTTCTGAAGGCTCAGTTACTTAGACCACACTGATTTTTTCAATATAATTTTTTTGTAAGAACTAAACTTGGATTACCTCTTATTTGCAATAGGCTAAAAGCACGTATCAGCTAGTACTGTCCAGCTGCTTCACGGTAATGCCACATCCCAGAATAACCTTTCCGTTTGATTGTGCCTTTGGTAAAGCAAGGAAGGTGTGAGCTTATTCCCCATTCTGTGTTCCTCCTCAGTCTTAGCAAGCTAGAACTGAAATGCAGTGGCATGTTGGCTTTGCTTTGTTTGGGTTTTTTTTTCACCAAGAGACTTGAGGTAACAGAACACTTTCAGGACAGAGCTTAAGAGCTAGACAACAAGACAGTCACTATTCAAACGTGAAGAATGACTGGAAAAATAACTATTGCTGAATGCAGGCTAGCTACCGAACTGACAGTTGTCTTGAATATGCTGATAGCATGCTTTGAGATGGTTCAGAATTTTAGGGGTTTGGTTTGTGTTTGTTTATCTGGTTGCTGCTGAAGAAGCTTTCCTTTCCCTAGGATTTTAAAAGCATGTGTTGTGACCTGTCACTTGCTAGATTTGTTTGATGTGAAATATGAGTCTGGCCATGGAAAAGCACACTGCAGGAATGTTTGTTTTGCTCTCTGCTGGAGGTAGCACTGAACAGCTTAGTTTCCAGTTTTGTTGAAGTTTCAGCTCAGAATTGTGTTGTAAACATAATAATCACATTTTAGCAGGAAAATCAGCATGCGTGGCCTACAAATAGAAGGCCCAGAGGCTGTAATTTTGTTTAGCTTCCCCCAGGCTGTGGCTTTCCCCAGGCAAACAGCCACGTTCATGCAAAGTTCATTGCAGAAGTGGTGCTAGAAATACTAAAGCCCAAATTCACAACTAATGTAAATCTTCCCTAGACGCTAAGGGGTTTCTCTAAACCACATCTACTGAGACTGTTGGCTTCATCAGCTGGGAAATACTCTCCAGATTTCAAAATACCAAATGGATTTTAAGTCCATTTAGTCCTGTACTAAGAATTAAAGAAATCAAATCAAACAATGGAGCCAAAGCAAAAATATTTTTCAGTGCTGCTTGGTTGCAGAGAGATGGCAAAACAGAATCTTTTGCTTTGCAGACACTCTCTCTCTTTAAAATAACTGGTAGATATATGCAGAGAATGCTCTCATTTTCAGTTCAAATGAAAATATAGAGGTGTTAAGGGCTAATTAAAGCAGTTGATGTTTGTTCCAAGCTTGAAGAAGGATAGCCAGGACAAGCACTGCTTTTCATTTTCTGTAAATTTGCTTTTTTCTAAGCCAGGTCTGTTCTTAAGTAGGAAGGTATTTTCAAACTGTGTGTCATGCATTACATGAGAAAATCATACATAGCAATTTACTCACCTGTATAAAATGGTTTTTAATTGCAGTAGACCATAATGTCAGAGCTAAAATTTATTTTTCATACTGACATGAAGGCAAATTAAACTCTACCTTCTCTAGGTTTTTTTTGCTTGGAAGAGACCAGCCTAGTTTTTATTGTATGTGGCAGGAGCAGTCAGAGGACTCTAGTTAGGATACAGCTAATCATTTCCTAAGGAAAAAAAAAAAAAGAAAAAAAAAAAAGAAAAAGCACCTTCCATAGAGTTCTTTCCTGCAGCCGTTCAGTGAGGAGTGATGACTCGAGCTCCCCAAACCCAGGGTCATTCCTAGCTGCAGTGCTTGCTAGTGCCTCTCCTGCATCCAAGTTTGCATGTGGTGTTCATTGCATTGCAACATATCATGACTAAGAACACATCTCTTGAACTGCACACGCAAAGCTGAGAAGAAAAAATGTTGGAAAGGAGCAGAGCCTGGCTTATGGTCTGGGGTTTTGAAGATGAGCAGTAAGAGATAAATCATAAAGTTGAACTTTGGCAGGGTTTCCATGAGTTGAAGAATGATGGCTCTGAGTTAAGCCAATCACAGATTTTACTAAAGACTGTTTTCTTTGTAATGAATCTCTGTCCTTAGAATTGATGTTATTTGTGGAGATGGATATGTTATGTATGATTTTCCATCTCTTTGTTTGAAAAATGCCCCATTATAAAGAAGCAGCATTAGTATGTTTCCCCGCTTAGCAGGCCAAGTACTTTGACGGGGACTCATGTCATGAGGGGATACGTGCTGTATAATACGCTGTATAAGCATATTTGCTTATGCTCTTTTGACTATGTGTAAAATACACTTTTGCCTAGACCATTTTATAAGCACTTGAATGAGAACTGGGAAATTATTGTGTTTTTCCATTCCCAAGGATAACTATCAAAGTACATCTCCTACACATTAGCACCTGCATTTCTGCCTCAAACAGACCAGTGAACAGAATTATTAGTGTAAACTTGTGTTAGTTGTATATCTCTATGCCACTCTGTACATTGAGAGAGGAAAAAAAAAATCCTCATGCTTCATGTACAGCACTGAGTTAATTTACCAGGTATGTGACTGTATGATCCCATGCCTCTAACAGCAGGTTGAGTCATATGGGAAGTATTTTATGTAGCTCTGCTTTTAGTCAAAAACTTTTGCATTTAGGAGAACAACATATCAACAAATAAAAACAAGACCTTATATTTAAAGTCAGTGTTGAGGTCCAGATTCTCAACTGCTATAAAATTGACTTTACATTTTCTTTTACCAGCAGAGAAGCTAGTCAAGCTTATGAAAGGTACTTAGGAAGTGACAGACTGCAAAACAAAAACAGAGGCACAATTTTGCACACATATATCAAGTACAGAATGGAAAATCTAGAGATTATGTGTGCAGACTCCAAAAAAATCCACTGTAAAACTGGCCCCTGTGAAAAACTCATAGGGATTTGTGAGACTGATTACGAGCCTGTTGTAGTTTAACCATATTGACTGGCACTTCTGCAATACTTGCTTTATTAAGCATAGTCATTCTCATCATTAATTTCAGCATGAAATAGTGTAACAGAGGCTTTTGTGTGTTAGCCTGATTCTTCACTGAAGAAATAAATCAGTATGTCAGTACAGTACTGGACATTTTTGAAGTTAGCAAAATTTAACTGCCCAGATGTTTCATGAAAGGCTTTCAATTCAGATAGTATTTTCAGCCTGGCTGCCTACCAGAAAATAAATACTCCTCAATTTATCATGGAGCCAGCAGAGTCTGATGGAGTTTTTCTCCTCTTCCCTGCCCCCTGCAGTGGCTGCTAGTACTGAGGTACCAGAGTGACACCATGTGGCCAGGAGGAAGCCAAAACAAAGAAACTTTAGGAATAACCATATAATGTAATTTTCATGGTAAATACACATCAGGACTTTATTCTAGACAAACTATGACAAGACGTAGTGTGGTGGGTTAGACCTTGGCTCGGGG
>NW_010124320.1:0-403 GCF_000699245.1 Pterocles gutturalis
CACCATTTCCCACAGCACTCTCCTGGAGAGACTGGCTCTTCACTGGGTAGAAAACTGGCGGGATGGCCAGGCCTAAAGAGTGATGGTGGATGGGGTTAAATCCAGTTGGCGGCCAGGCAGAAGTAGTGTTCCCCTGGGCTCAGTACTGGGGACAGTTCTGCTTTATCAATGGTCTGGATGAGGGCACCAAGTCCACCCTCAGTAAGTCTGCAGATAGCACCAAGTTGGGTGGGACTGTTGGTCTGCTTGAGGGTAGAAAAGCTCTACCGAGGGATCTGGACAGGTTGGATTGATGGGCTGAGGACAACTATACAAGATCCTGCACTTGAGTCACAACAACCCCATGCAGCACTACTGGTTTGGGGAAGAGTGGCTGGGAGACGGCCTGGGGGGAAAAGAACCG
>NW_010124321.1:0-264 GCF_000699245.1 Pterocles gutturalis
TGGAGTGAAATCATCAAGCCTGTGCTGAAAGCAAAGCATAAGGCTGGAGAGACGGGGGGAGAGTCAAAAAACCAGGCAGCTGCTGCCCATTATTTGCATAATGGATCTAAAAAAAAAAATAAATCACACCAATAATCACGAGGCTTTCGGTTTCGGGCAGAAGGAGATAGTTCCGCATTTGCTGCTCGCAAAACCATCCCCAGCGTCCGGCGATGCGCAGGGAGGAGGTGGCTCTCGCAGCACAGCTCTGCGCTGGGGCGGTGC
>NW_010124322.1:0-1655 GCF_000699245.1 Pterocles gutturalis
AGGCCAACTATGTCCTGGGCTGCATTAAAAAAGGGGTGGCCAGCAGGGAGAGGGAGGTGATTGTGCCCCTCTACTCTGCTCTTGTGAGGCCCCATCTGGAGTACCGTGTCCAGGCCTGGGGCCCCCAGCACAAGAAAGACATGGAGCTCTTGGAATGGGTCCAGAGGAGGTCCACAGAGATGATGAGAGGGCTGGAGAACCTGTCCTATGAAGAGAAGTTGAGGCAACTGGGCTTGTTTAGCTTGGAGAAGAGAAGGCTCTGGGGAAACCTCATTGCGGCCTTCCAGTACTTCAATGGGAGCTTATAAGTGGGAGGGGGAGTGACTATTTACAGGGCTTGATAGGGACAGGAGGAGGAGGAATGGTTTTAAACTAAGAGAGGGGAGATTTAGATTGGATATTAGGCAGAAATTTTTCACACAGAGGGTGGTGAGGCACTGGAACAGGTTGCCCAGAGAAGCTGTAGATGCCCCATCCCTGGAAGCATTCAAGGCCAGGCTAGATGGGGCAATGGGCAGCCTGCAATGATGGGGCAATGGTTAGCAGCTCTGCCCACAGCAGGGGTGTTGAAACTAGATGATCTTTACGGTCCTTTTCAGCACAGGCCATTCTATGATTCTATGATTCATTCTGTGATTCCAAGTGATCTCACATCTCCCTGAGCATCAGGGACATTACCCAGGGTCTGTAAGTCCAGCCTACGTATGGGCCTTGTACTCTGAGACAGAGCATTCCTGAGGCAAAGCACCCCACAGGAAATGAGAATGGAAACAGAAATCTCTGGTTACCTGTTGGTGGAGCCACTGTTAGTCCCGAGTCTGGAAGGAGAAAAGCAGAGGGCGTGAGGCACTCGGACCCCTTGGCTCCCCTTGTAGCACATGCTGTAAGCTCATGGAGAGATATGGACGGACCCGCTCCTTGCACCCTGCTCTGAGCAGGAGCAGTCAACCTGAATCCTCTCTCTCTTGAGCACAGTGTGCAAGAGCAGCCACGGTGCTCACTCTGAAACATGGCCCCTGCGTCAGGGACACGGACCCACCACCCGCTGCTGCCCTGCAGAGCATGAACCTGGGGCTGGCCAGCCTTCGCCAGCCTCACACAACCTCCAGATGGGTTTCCTTCAGGAACACAACACCGAAATGCAAAAACCCACCTGAGCATACGACAGAAGCGTCCCCGTGATAACAGGAAGAGCTCTGAAGCTCGTAGGGGCAGTTCCACAAAGAGATTTCAGAGCCCACACAATTCACCCTGGTAATCGCGTAGGGCTCCCAGCCACTCGAAGGGAAATAGTGCATCACACCAAGAGGTGAGCCACAGCCAATCTGCCTGCACACAACCTCGGCATCTTGCATGTCCCACTGGTCCCCACATACTTTGCCCCAGATTTCAATATAGAAAACTTCCACGTTGCCTGCACATCTGTTCGGCCCATCGCTCAGCTGCAGGAACACCACTTTGAGAGACGCAAAACCCTTGGTCAGGCCAGCAGTGCTCTGGCTTCACACAATGACGTTTGATGGGAGCGATCACACTCCCACATCCTCCCCACGCACAGCTGTCCCCGACACCCAGCGGCATCCACCCGCAGCACAGCTCCAGGCCCACATCCCCTCCTCGGGCTCCCATGCTGGGGGATGGAGAGGCTGGGGAAG